>NC_083461.1:3023070-3063070 GCF_030014155.1 Tachysurus vachellii
TTTCGAACATGATGTTAGATTATTTCTTTATTACGGGGTGTGTATTATTTCTTCCCTCTTCAACTTTAATCTTTCTGTAAAGATGAATTAAGAGCATCATTAAAACTCCTCCCTCGGTGCGAGGGTTCCTCTGACGGCTTGTCAGCGCTCCTCTAAAAAAATATATACATTTATTAAGCACGAGCATGTTAAGTGAGTTTACTGAGCTACTGGGCCGTTTAGGTCGGGCAGAGCGGAGTGGGGGGGGTGGTTGGTTGCGGGGGAGGGTTGATCGTCATCTAAACCTGTACAGCATTTCGACACGCCGTCACATACGCCGACTTCCTGTATCGGTGAACAGCTGAACGTTTTCTGAACTTCGGAAGCAGATCCGATCAAGTCGCCGCCGTCTGTTCGTTTATTTTGTACATTTATTTTTGTACCGCTGAACATCTCGAGAAATCGCAGCGTGATATTTTCTTCCCGTCGCACATCCCTTCGCTCGACCCGTTTCACGAGGCGTTCCTCCGTTCCCCTGCTACACGCTCTGTATAGATTCCAACTTACAACTAGAGCTGTTTGAGTACATGTAAGGAAACGAATTTATAAAAAGATCACTTGAGGATTGTTAAAAAAAAAAACTAAAAAGAGTCATGTGAGTCACTTCCGACGCCGTACGCTCCTACTCGTACATGCGGCGTGTGTGTTATTAGACTACAGCGGGGTGAATCTGGGTGATCATGAAGGGTAAATGGTGCAAAGGTCAGCAGGGGGTCAGTGAAAGCCCCTGAGGCCTGAAGACGCAGCTGGTAAAGGAGTGGAATTAAAAAAAAAAACTCTTTGTGCAGGAGGAAAATCCCAAAAGCACAGCAGCGCTATGTGAGAAGGTCGTTCACTCGAGAACGACTCTGAAAACTCACTCTAATTAGCTCGGATGATCTTCACGCTCCGGTACTTTTGGGAAACAGGGTCGCAGTTAGCGTATTTTAGAGGACACGCTGATTTATCCCTGTTTGGCTTCACCTCACATGCTTAGATCTAATGATCCTCCTTCACTACATGCAGAGTTTACTGACAGAAAAAAAGAATGAATGATAGGAACCGATTTGGTGAACATCAAATAAATGGGACGTTGCCTTTTTAAAGTCAGCCGGGCGAGACGAGCGATTCCGGCCGAGGTTCTTCATGCATTCCTCTAACAAGGCTCCTTTTGTCGCACCGAATCGTCCACCATCTTAAATCTCGACAATGGCGAGAGAAAACGCAGTCGGTTGTCCGAGGGAAAACACATCTGTAGTGCCAGAACCCCCTCCCTCTCTCCATTCCACCCTCCCTTCCTCCATCGTACCCTTCCTTCGTTCATCTATGCCTCACTCCTTGTTTCTCTGACATTCCTGCCCTCCCTCTCGCTCCTTTTTTTTCCCCCTTCTACTCTATCTCTCCTCTACTCGCTCCCCCTTCCACACTTTTTTCTCTCCGTTCCTCTTTCCTCCCTCCTTTTTCTCTCTCGTCCACACAAAAGCTCCTGGTCCCAAGGTTCCACTCCATTCAGCCCACTTCTCTCCATCCATTCAAATCCACAATTGCCTCTTTGAAAGACAAGGAGAAAGAGATGATAGCACGCAGCAACGCCGCTCCAACTTTGTGTTTACGATTTTATATTAGCGGCAATTCGATTTTCTGCCGGTTCGTGGTTGTATTCCCACATGTATTAACCTTGAAATTCCCTTTTGCCCTCTTGTTTTGCTAGCCAACGCTGCTTGGACCTGGAGTTTGACTGGTTGTCATTTATTTATCAGAGTTTTCTGATATTAGCATAAAGGCGTCCGGTTAGAATTAGCCGACCGGTTTATTACTTAAATTGAATTTTATTTGTGCAGCAGTTTGTCACAAAGCAAGTGACCAGAAATCCAGATGTAGATTTAAGATCCCGGACGAAAAAGAAACGGAGATCGAGGCTTAGCTCAAAATGGAACCCGTATACGACGCCGAGACCTAAAGAACCGAACGTGTTTACACTATGAGCGGACCGTAAACACGATCACGTGCTAATCTTTATAATTACAGAAGCTACGAAGCTACAGAATCCAGGTGAGATGATCGATTTTAACGCCATGACAACAACAGACAAATCCATCAAATCCTCACAAACCCCAAAAGACAAAACAAACCAATTTCAGCTGCAATTTCTTTGTTGATATTGTTATCACATTAGATCAACAAAGTTACCTAAAGCAAAAATGGTCACTTCCTCGTCTGTATATCGTTGCTATTAAATATCGACTTTTAAATAGCAATATTTTCGAATTAATACTCGATTTCCGCTACAAAGCTAGAAAAGTAACTGTGAGCAAAAGCAACCATGAGACATTTCTTGTCTTATAATGCATCAGCAGTAGAACTAAAAAAAACTAATACAATAAAAAAAGGATTAAAACAGAACACAACAGAAGTTCTCAGAAGTTCAGGATTCTAAACCTTACCGTTCCTCATCACCGGTGTGGTAGCTTTAGTGTGTAACTTCAGCAAAAGTGAATACAGTCTCCATCTTTACTCCAAAGCCTTATTACAGTGCTGTAAATCTTCTTTAAAAGTACATTATGTCCACATTTTATATCGAAACAACACGGAAAAGTTTTCACACTATAAAAGGAAAAGAAAAGTTCCCTTTTATCTGAAAGCACACAGCCACAAGTGCAATAAGTTATTACTGAAGATAATTAAATCAGTTTCCCTGACTGACAGAAATAACAAGTTGCTTTGATGGCTTGTCAATCAAATAAACCACGCCCCTATATCATTCTGACATCACAACACGTTTCAACATATCCCGATGAAGGAGACTGGAATCGGAAGTAATAAAGTTCATCTCTGTGTTACATTTTACAACTTTAATAAAACAAAAACTTCACTGATGACGTAGAACAATTTTGACAATTTGCAAGAAGATACAAATAAGAGCGAAGAAAACTGTAGCCTATGTGTGTAAAAACATACAGGACAAAAAATACACTGCGTAGCTATCAAAATAAACTAAAATCAAATAGGGACATTTTTTGGAGCGTCTTCGCAAAATAAAATCCTTTTTTTTCCCCCTTCAAACATTTCAAAATAATTTCGAATAATCGAATGATCCGATGATTCGTAAATAATCGCTCCATCACCTCGGTTACTGAAGAGAAACGCATCTCATTCATGATCATGTAGCAAGAATTAAAACACTTCTCACTAAACACACACACACACACACACACACACACACACACACACGTCAGAGAAAGGGTATTTATGAGGACCGAATGACTGGACCGTGTCTTTTAGATACACATGTTGTTGCCTTTATAAACGCGGTCCAGACAAGAAAACAAAACAAAATACCGAGGCGAAAACACAGAGGCCAGAGAGAGAGAGAGAGAGAGAGAGAGAGAGAGAGAGAGAGAGAGAGAGAGAGAGAGACACAGAGAGAGAGAGAGAGAGAGAGAGAGAGAGAGAGAGAGAGAGAGAGAGAGAGAGAGAGTGAGAGAGAGAGACACAGAGACACAGAGAGAGAGAGAGAGAGAGAGAGAGAGAGAGAGACACACACACAGAGACTGAGAGAGACACAGAGTCACAGAGACAGAGAGACACAGAGACACACACACACACACAGAGAGAGAGAGAGAGCGAGAGAGAGAGAGAGAGAGAGAGAGAGAGACTGAGAGAGACACAGAGTCACAGAGACAGAGAGACACAGAGAGAGACACAGAGACACACACACACACAGAGAGACACAGAGAGAGAGAGAGAGAGAGAGAGAGAGAGAGAGAGAGAGAGAGAGACACAGACACAGAGAGACACAGAGAGAGAGAGAGAGAGAGAGAGAGAGAGAGAGAGAGAGAGACAGAGACTGAGAGAGACACAGAGACACACACACACACACAGAGACACAGAGACACAGAGAGAGAGACAGAGACTGAGAGAGACACAGAAACACACACACAGAGAGACACAGAGACACAGAGACAGAGATGTTGAGCCACATCTCGGACATAAACAGTACAACACCATGTAAAACCCTGGAGAAGTTTTACACCGAATCTCCGCTTGATGCGGAATAAAATCTTACCTTAATGTGACGCGTTTTCTTCCTGGTTGTTGAGATTGTTGAGTTAATTTAATGTTTGTCCTCTTCGGGCTCCCGGAGACACCATCATCATCATCATCATCATCATCCTCCGAGCCGCAGCGTCTCCTTCCGATCTTCTGTTACAAACAGTTGCTCCAATTAAAAAAAGAAAACAACTAAAATGCTGAAATAAACTCAATCATCAAATTCCGAATAATAGAAACAATCCCAAAGGACGCCGCCGAACTGAACCGAACCGAACTGAACCGAACCGATCTGAACCGAGTCGGAATAAACGGGACGAACCGGGATGCTGCTGGTGGAAAGGTTCAGAGTAGGAGGGAAATGTTGCGTTTTTTCTGTTTCTCTCTCTCTCTCTCTCTCTCTCTCCTCCTTTTCTTTCCTCCACCTCTCCCACTCTTCTGCTTTTTTTAACTAAGGCGGGATTTTGGCTGTAAAACCAATGGCACAAAGCGCAAAAAGAAGCCCCGCCCACTCCCAACACACACACACACACACACACACACACACACACACACACTCCCAATACACACATACACCACACACACACACAGACACACACACACTTGTGCTTGCTCTCTCTCTCACTTACACACACATACAATCTTTTACTCAGTTGTGCTTGCTCTCTCTCTCACTCACACACTCACACACACACACACACACACACACACTCTTTCACTCACTTGTGCTTGCTCTCTCTCTCACTCACACACTCACACACACACACACACACACACACTCTTTCACTCACTTGTGCTTGCTCTCTCTCTCACTTAAACACACACACACTCTTTCACTCACTTGTGCTTGCTCTCTCACTCACACAAACACACACACACACACACACTGACTATCCTTGTAAAGGACCTTACACTAAAATAATTATTAATGCAGCTAATTAATGCTATATAACACCTAAAACTTATGTAACACCAACCTCAGAAACCAAAAGTAAACATTTCACTTGATCAGTTTCTAAAATCTTTCTAAAAGCCAAAGGTCCTTACAAGGCTATAATTATGCAGAGTTTTAGGTAGAAACATAATGATTGTTTGTTTGTTTGTTTGTTTGTTTGTTTGTTATATATTAAATGTATAGCACATGCTCATAAATATACGAAAAGTCTGCCAGAAAATCTGCGGATATCTTCTTTCAGTCTTCATGATGAACACAAATGTTCTTGTTCATTTATTATAAAATAAAGTGGTGTATAAACGTTTGCATGATCCAAAGCGTTCTAAAAGTTCTCACAGGATTCAAAAGTTTTGTAAACATTGATATTTATTGTATTCGCATTCGTATGTTGATTAATTCCAAATCAGTCTTCTAAATTAGCAGTCGTTTGTACGCAATAGCTCATTTGCATATGGTGACGCCAAAGAAATTCCATAGAAGGTAAAGCTCACAGAGCTGAAATAACAAAAGGCAAAAAACAGAGACCTTTTCAGAGGCAGCAGTGGAAGTTACTTTGACTCAAATCACTGGCAATGAAAAAAAATATAAATAATTTATCAGAAGCCAAAATATAGAGTTGAATTACAGGAAGTGAGGTGAAAAACTTCCTGTGAGTTTAAAAATAAGTGCGAAAAAATACAGAATGTCTACTATATATAATATCTCTATATTTACTATATACTGTATCTAATATCTACATGGGGAAGTGTCTGAGTGACTCAGAGTGAAGAGTCTGAGAGGCTCAGAGTGAAGAGTCTGAGTGACTCAGAGTGAAGAGTCTGAGTGACTCATAGTGAAGAGTCTGAGTGACTCATAGTGAAGAGTCTGAGTGACTCAGAGTGAAGAGTCTGTGACTCAGAGTGAAGAGTTTGAGTGACTCAGAGTGAAGAGTCTGAGTGACTCATAGTGAAGAGTCTGAGAGGCTCAGAGTGAAGAGTCTGAGTGACTCAGAGTGAAGAGTCTGTGACTCATAGTGAAGAGTTTGAGTGACTCAGAGTGAAGAGTCTGAGTGACTCTTCAGTCTGAGTGACTCATAGTGAAGAGTCTGAGAGGCTCAGAGTGAAGAGTCTGAGTGACTCAGAGTGAAGAGTCTGAGTGACTCAGTGTGAAGAGTCTGATTGACTCAGAGTGAAGAGTCTGAATGACTCAGTGAAGAGTCTGAGTGGCTCAGAGTGAAGAGTTTGAGTGACTCATAGTGAAGAGTCTGAGTGACTCAGAGTGAAGAGTCTGAGTGACTCAGAGTGAAGAGTCTGAGTGACTCATAGTGAAGAGCCTGAGTGACTCAGAGTGAAGAGTCTGAGTGACTCATAGTGAAGAGACTGAGTGACTCGCTGGCTCCAAGTGACACCTTCCCCAATACCATGGTGGAAAAGAAGGAAGTCATGTCACAGGAAATGTTCAGTGATGCCATGAATAAAGTACTGCACACCACAGCACAGAGAACCAAACAATTTGAATCAGTCGTTTTATTTGCCCTAATTGATGAATTTATATCATTCAGCTTTCTTTTGTTCTTTTAACTTCTAATAGTTCTTTAGTTATTACCATTAAACTGAACCGATTAACCGACTTAAACTGATTTATACGAATTTGAATCTGTAGAGAAAATTGCAGTAACTTATTGTATATGATACAGTTTGGCTGATCGGTACAGACGAGGTATTAATCACAGCATTGTTCAAAATTTGTGTCTGAAGTAATTTTGAAAAATGTAATTATCTGAATCTCGCCTATTTTGCTTGTTTTTTGTTTGCAATTGCAATTGAAATAGTGAAATCCACGAGGGACAGACACACACACACACACACACACACACACACACACACACACACACACACACACACACACACACACACACACAAGAGCATGAGTATCGAATACTGAATTTCTTGGATCAGTCTCTTCGTATCCAGCTTGATGAACTCAACTGGAATATCTCAAATATCTCTCTTTCTTTCCTCAGGTGAATCCTAGTTGAGGTTGTATAGACTGTCCACAGTTCTTGTTGCTATAAATAAAGCGTGTTTGCCCTGGCGTGTCAGGCTGAAAGCTAAACACACCACAGTGACGGATGACAGACATGTTTTTCAGTTTGCGAATCCTGAACCTGTTGGACTGAATGAAGATCTCACATTGTGTCCAACCAGCTGGTGTGAGAAAACAGAGCAGATGTAAATCAAGGGTTTATACTCAACCCTGTAATTATATTATATTACATTACATTATATTACATTACATTATATTACATTATATTATATTACATTACATTATATTATATTATATTATATTATATTATATTATATTATATTATATTATATTATATTACATTACATTATATTACATTACATTATATTATATTACATTATATTATATTACATTACATTACATTATATTACATTACATTATATTACATTACATTATATTACATTATATTATATTACATTACATTATATTACATTATATTACATTACATTATATTATATTATATTAAATAATATACTATTATAATATCTTATATTATATTATATTACATTAAATTACCATTATCTTATATTCATATTTATATTATATTACCATTACATTACATTACATTACATTACATTACATATATATTATATTACATTACATTACATTACTTACATTACATTCATTATATTACAGTACATTACATTATATTACATTATATTATATTATATTATATTATATTACATTATATTATATTACATTATATTATATTATATTACATTACATTACATTATATATATAATATATTATATTATAGGGGGACACGGTGGCTTAGTGGTTAGCACGTTCGCCTCACACAGAGGGGTTCGATTCCCACCTCCACCTTGAGTGTGTGGAGTTTGCATGTTCTCCCCGTGCCCTGTGAATGAGAGTGTGTGTGTGCCGTGTGATGGGTTGGCACTCCGTCCAGGGTGTATCCTGCCTTGATGCCCGATGACGCCTGAGATAGGCACAGGCTCCCCGTGACCCGAGGTAGTTCGGATAAGCGGTAGAAGATGAGTGAGTGAATGAATGAATATTATATTATATTATATTATATTATATTATATTATATTATATTATATTATATTATGCATTGTTCTATGCATAATATATATCTATAATAGACATGTATTTCTTCAAATATACTGCTATTTATTTCTTATTGAATATTCTTTATTTTTTTCTTGATTCTCTAATTATACTTATGTATTTATTTCTTCTATACTGTATAACTAACGGAAGGAGTCTCCAGTGTCAGTCGTTTATAACAGAACAATCAGAGGTCAATGTGGAACTTTAGCATTTCTGAGTTTATGCTAATTTGCTGTTTCTCAGTGACATGAAATGGATTTTTTCTGGTGGTAAAAATGAGAACAGGAACTTGTTTGGTGGATGTTCGACAACATTAAACTTAACGATTAATTCTTTTGTGTTTTAATGTAAAAATTAAAAAACGATCCGTTTTCGATCAGCGCTTTGACACTGGAGACTCCTTCCATACGTGCTAAATAAACGTCTCTGTACATTTACAGCATTTAGCAGACACCCTTATCCAGAACAACTTACATTTTTATCTCATTTTTATACAACTGAGCAATTGAGGGTTAAGGGCCTTGCTCAGGGGCCCTGCAGTGGGAACCTGGTGGACATAGGAATCGAACTCACAACCTTCCGATTGGTAGCCCAACAACTTAACCACTAGGCTACCACATCCCTTCACCCTATTAACGATTCCACACGTTCCACGTGTCTGCCGTACAAGTCCCTTTTAACGAGCTGTTGCTGTGGAAACGATAACGTATTAGGACGAGCTCATGAATCCTAACATTAATATAAACCTGTGGTGTTCATCTGAGCTACTGTCCGAGCTGCTTTTACAGAAAATTAATCAACAGCTTCTGACCAATCAGAGTCCTGGTTTAAAGTGTGATAACATCAAATGTTTATTGTGTTATTTATTTATTTATTTTTCTCCTAAGTTACTTGTAAACATCTAAATTTATTGTTATAGAAAAGGTTCTTTAGTAATATATGTAATGTGCTAATTTTCCATCATCCCATCTTCTGGTTATTGTGCTGCAGCGTGACAGGATTAGCATCCCGACATCGCAGAGGCGTCACGGTAACACGCCAGGCACTCGAACAGCGTGTAAGTCATCAGTTCCGAACGAGTTGCCGAGCGACGGCGGGACGATAAATAACATCGTCTCATATACAACTTTAATGAATAATTCACCAGAGTCTTCTGTCATTCTGAAAATTTAATGAAGACAGACATCACACATTAATCCATATTTACATTCCTTTGGGCCTCACATACACACACACACACACTCACACACACGTACACACACACACACACACACACACACACACTCACTCACTCACACACACACTCACACACACGTACACACACACACACTCACTCACACACACACACTCACTCACTCACACACACGTACACTCACACTCACTCATTCACTCACACACACTCACTGACACACACACGTACACACACACACATATACACACACACTCACTGACACACACACGTACACACACACACACTCACACACACACACTCACTGACACACACGTACACACACACACACACTCACTCACTCACACACACGTACACACACACGTACACACACACACACACACTCACACACACACACACACACACACTCACACACACGTACACACACACACACACACACACTCACACACACACTCACTCACTCACACACACACACTCACACACACGTACACACACACACACTCACTCACACACACACACTCACTCACTCACACACACGTACACTCACACTCACTCATTCACTCACACACACTCACTGACACACACACGTACACACACACACATATACACACACACTCACTGACACACACACGTACACACACACACACTCACACACACACACTCACTGACACACACGTACACACACACACACTCACTCACTCACACACACGTACACACACACGTACACACACACACACACACATACACTCACACACACACACTCACACACACGTACACACACACTCACTCATTCACTCACACACACTCACTGACACACACACACACATACACACACTCACTCACTCACACACACACACTCACACACACACACACACACACACACACTCACTGACACACACACGTACACACTCACACACACACACACACACACACACACACAGTATGTCATCAAACTCTCCATGCGTAACACAACAGCTCACTGTTTGTTTTTGCCTGTCTGGGATTTTTTCCTGTTTATGCAAGGTTCAGCCCAGTCGAGCATAAAGTCCATAAAAAGAGTGTTTGCAGTTTAGTGTGTGTTTGTGTGTGTGCTTGTAAGAGTATGTGTGTGTGTTTGAGTGTGTGTATATTTGTGTGAGTGTGTGTGTGTGTATGAGAATGTGTGTGTGAGAGTGTGTATATATCTCTGTGTGTCTGTGTGTGTGAGTGTGTGTGTACATGTGCATGTGTGCGTATGTGTATCACATGTGCTTCATAGTGTGTATATATCTCTGTGTGTGTACCTGTGTGTGTATGTGTCACATGTATGTGAGAGTGTGTGTGTACAGTATATGTGTATGTGTGTGTGTGTGTTTGTACATGTGTATGTGGTCACGTGTTTTAGAGTGTGTACATATCTGTGTGTGTGTACCTGTGTGTGTGTGTATGTGTGTCACGTGTGTGTGAGAGTGTGTGTATATATATGTGTCTGTGTGTGTGTACATGTGTGCGTGTGTATGTGTGTCACGTGTGTTTTAGAGTGTATATATCTGTGTGTGAGTGTGTACCTGTGTGTGTATGTGTGTCACGTGTGTGTGAGAGTGTGTGTGTGTATGTGTGTCACGTGTGTGTGAGAGTGTGTGTGTATATGTGTCTGTGTGTGTGTACATGTGTGCGTGTGTATGTGTGTCACGTGTGTTTTAGAGTGTGTATATATCTGTGTGTGAGAGTGTGTGTGTATATGTGTCTGTGTGTGTACATGTGTGTGTGTATGTGTGTCACGTGTGTGTGAGAGTGTGTGTGTGTGTATATGTGTCTGTCTGTGTATGTGTGTGTATGTGTGTCACGTGTGTTTTAGAGTGTGTATATATCTGTGTGTGAGTGTGTACCTGTGTGTGTATGTGTGTCACGTGTGTGTGAGAGTGTGTGTGTGTGTATATGTGTCTGTGTGTGTATGTGTGTGTACATGTGTGTGTATGTGTGTCACGTGTGTTTTAGAGTGTTTATATATCTGTGTGTGAGTGTGTACCTGTGTGTGTGTATGTGTGTCACGTGTGTGTGAGAGTGTGTGTGTATATGTGTCTGTGTGTGTACATGTGTGTGTGTATGTGTGTCACGTGTGTGTGAGAGTGTGTGTGTGTATATGTGTCTGTCTGTGTATGTGTGTGTATGTGTGTCACGTGTGTTTTAGAGTGTGTATATATCTGTGTGTGAGTGTGTACCTGTGTGTGTATGTGTGTCACGTGTGTGTGAGAGTGTGTGTGTGTGTATATGTGTCTGTGTGTGTATGTGTGTGTACATGTGTGTGTATGTGTGTCACGTGTGTTTTAGAGTGTTTATATATCTGTGTGTGAGTGTGTACCTGTGTGTGTGTATGTGTGCCACGTGTGTGTGAGAGTGTGTGTGTATACGTATATGTGTATGTGTGTGTGTGTGTGAACCCCAGTTCTTTTCCAGAGCTGATGTGTTGTTATTGATCCACACATTGGACCTGAATTATGAGCCTCTCTCATTGTTCTCTCACCGTTTTCTCATCGTTCGTTCTCTCAATGTTCTCTCACTGTCCTCTCATCCTTCTCTCATCCTTCTCTCAACATTCTCTCATCCTTCTCTCACTGTCCTCTCATCTTTCTCTCATCCTTCTCTCATCCTTCTCTCACTGTCCTCTCATCCTTCTCTCATCCTTCTCTTAACATTCTCTCAACATTCTCTCACTGTCCTTTCATCCTTCTCTCATCCTTCTCTCACTGTCCTCTCATCCTTCTCTCATCCTTCTCTCAACATTCTCTCATCCTTCTCTCACTGTCCTCTCATCCTTCTCTCATCCTTCTCTCAACATTCTCTCATCCTTCTCTCATCCTCCTCTCATCCTTCTCTCATCCTTCTCTCAACATTCTCTCATCCTTCTCTCATCCTTCTCTCAACATTCTCTCATCCTTCTCTCACTGTCCTTTCATCCTTCTCTCATCCTTCTCTCAACATTCTCTCATCCTTCCCTCACTGTCCTTTCATCCTTCTCTCATCCTTCTCTCATCCTTCTCTCACTGTCCTCTCATCCTTCTCTCATCCTTCTCTCAACATTCTCTCATCCTTCTCTCACTGTCCTCTCATCCTTCTCTCATCCTTCTCTCAACATTCTCTCATCCTTCCCTCACTGTCCTTTCATCCTTCTCTCATCCTTCTCTCACTGTCCTTTTATCCTTCTCTCATCCTTCTCTCACTGTCCTCTCATCCTTCTCTCATCCTTCTCTCAACATTCTCTCATCCTTCTCTCACTGTCCTCTCATCCTTCTCTCATCCTTCTCTCAACGTTCTCTCATCCTTCTCTCATTGTTCGATCTCTCTTCTCTTCATCCACACAAAAGACCTTTTTAAGTGAAGTTTGACGGTGAAGTTTTGATGCTAATGTAGTCTTACAGCAGTAGATGATGTTTATCGAACACTGTGTCCTGCTGCATCATGCATGTGATTTGATCAGCAGGCTGTTGTCACTCATCCCACACAGATTAGCAAAACACATTTAAACAGCTAGCAAGAGAAAGCTAAACTAGCTAAACTAGCTAACCTAGTGAGTGAAATCTCTCTTCTTTTTCCATCACATATTCTCTCTCTCTAGCTAACTAACTATCATCTAACACATCATCACACTCACAGCTGGCAAAAACTAGCAATTAAAGAACAAAATAAAATAAACTAGCATGTGAAAGCTAACCTGTAACAACACTCTATACAGCGACTTTCCTTCTTTTCTTTCTGTTGCTTTCTTTAATTTATTATTTTTGTTATTGTTATTTGTTCTTATATTATTTTTAGAGACTTTTTCTTTTATTCTTTCTTTCTTTGTACAGTTTCTTTCCTTTTTTGTCCTTTAATGCTTATCTTCTATCTCTTTCTCTTTTATTTCTTTAATATCTTTCTTTCCTTTTAATATTTTTTTATTTTCTTATCTTCTTTTTTCCTTTGTTTTTTTGTCCACTGATTTCTGTCTCTTTGTCTCTTATCTCTCTCTCTCTCTCTCCCTCTCTCCGTTCTCATCCTGCCCTACACGTGCCTCTCCTCTCAGTGGGGTTGTTGTGTGAGCTTCAGAAGGACGGATGTGGAATTCATTACAGAGTCGCTAATAAGTTCAGAGACGTAGCCTCCGTTTTCATGTTGACCTTTGACCTCTATCACGATAGTCACAGATTCACAGATGGATGGAGCGATGTGTGTCGGGGGAGTTTAACACGGAGTGTGTGTATATTCACACGTCCCCTGAGATCGGCACGTGTCGATCATAAGAGAGAGAGAGAGAGAGAGAGAGAGAGAGAGGACCAGAGAGAGAGAGAGGACCAGAGATAGAGAGAGGGAGAGAGAGAGAGACAGATAGAGGAACAGAGAGAGAGAGCAGAAGCTAACCTAGAAAGAGAAATACAGAGAGATCACTATCGTCTATCACTTAATCCACTTAATTCCCCCTGTCCCTCTCTGTCTCACTCTCACTCTTGCACACACACACACACAATTTCTTCCTTTACCTCATTTGTTTTTGTTTATTTATTTTCTTTCTTTAATTCTTTTTTCTTTTCTTTTCTCTCTCTCTCTCTCTCTCTCTCTCTCTCTCTCTCTCTCTCTCTCTCTCTCTCTCTCTCTGTTCCTCTCTCTCTCTCTCTCTCTCTCTGTTCCTCTCTCTCTCTGTTCCTCTCTCTCTCTCTCTCTCTCTCTCTCTCTCTCTCTCTCTCTCTGTTCCTCTCTGTTCCTCTCTCTCTCTCTCTCTCTCTCTCTCTCTCTCTCTCTCTCTCTCTCTCTCTCTCTCTCTCTCTCTCTCTCTCTCTCTCTCTCTCTCTCTCTCTCTCTCTCTGTTCCTCTCTCTCTCTCTCTCTCTCTCTCTCTCTCTCTCTCTCTCTCTCTCTCTCTCTCTCTCTCTCTCTCTCTCTGTTCCTCTCTCTCTCTCTCTCTCTCTCTCTCTCTCTCTCTCTCTCTCTCTCTCTCTCTCTCTCTCTCTCTCTCTCTCTCTCTCTCTCTCTCTCTGTTCCTCTCTCTCTCTCTCTCTCTCTCTCTCTCTCTCTCTCTCTCTCTCTCTCTCTCTCTGTTCCTCTCTCTGTTCCTCTCTCTCTCTCTCTCTCTCTCTCTCTCTCTCTCTCTCTCTCTCTCTCTCTCTCTCTGTCAGTCTCATCTTCGTCAGAGTCTGGTAAGGGGACGGACTCCAGGAGCCGAGCTGCTTCCCCCAGGAGGCCGACTCGAATCAATTCTGCTAATGATGTTTGTAATTTAGCAGACTAATGACATGCACAGCAGCCTGGAAGAAGTGGTTAAAAAAAACACTCCGGAGAGGTCTTTCTCTCCCTCTTTCCTTAGACATGATGGAAATGATGTGAGGAGACCGATGACCTTCTTGACTGACTGATTCATTTCATATGTGTCAAATTAAGTGTGAGTGCTGCTGAGGCAGGAGCTGAACGCCTCCAGCGAGGATAAAATGAAAACAACACGCCGAGGAGGGGATTAGTCCCCAAAATCTCCTGTAATGATATTTATCACATCGTGCAACAGCTGCCATTTAGACACCAACTTTAAAGATAATAAACAAACACGCTGTTGCACTTTTACTTAACAACGAGGCCCGGTGCAGTCTGTAAATCCTGAGAGACACAGCACAGTGTTTACAGTGAAATGGGATGAAATGATGATGAAGTGAAAGAAAAAAAAAGGAAAAATTATTTCAACTTGTTAAGATGTGAAGTTTAGTTGTCAGGGAGTGTGACATGACTTAAGAGTGGGCGTGGCTTAAGTGTGTGTGTGTGTGTGTGTGTGTGTGTGTGAGAGAGAGAGAGAGAGAGAGAGAGAGAGAGAGAGAGAGAGAGAGAGAGAGAGAGTGATTAGTTGAAACACCTTTTCTGCTAATTGTGGGTTTATCCTAGGGGTCTGCTGACTCATCAGAGACACACATCATCATGAGAAAGAAAGAGAGAGAGAGAGAGAGAGAGAGACAGAGAGAGAGAGATTGTTAGAGAGCATGATGAAGCGGAAAAGGAGAGAGAAAATGGAGATGGAGTGAGACTGTTGAACAACTATGGAAACAGAATTTTACAAAGAGATAGATAGATAGATATATAGACAGATAGACAGATAGATAGATAGATAGATAGATAGATAGATAGATAGATAGATAGATAGATAGATAGATAGATAGATAGATAGGTCTTTTGTGTGGATGAAGAGAAGCAAGATCAAATAATGAGAGAACGGTGAGAGACCGAACAATGAGAAAAGGATTAGAGAACATTGAAAGAAGGATGAGAGGACAGTGAGAGAAGGATGAGAGAATGTTGAGAAAAGGGTGAGAGAAGGATGAAAGGACAGTGAGAGAAGGATGAGAGAACGTTGAGAGAAGGATGAGAGAAGGATGAAAGGACAGTGAGAGAAGGATGAGAGAACGTTGAGAGAAGGATGAGAGAAGGATGAAAGGACAGTGAGAGAAGGATGAGAGAACATTGAGAGAACGTTGAGAGAAGGATGAGAGAAGGATGAGAGGACAGTGAGAGAACGTTGAGAGAAGGATGAGAGAAGGATGAGAGGACAGTGAGAGAAGGATGAGAGAAGGATGAGAGGACAGTGAGAGACAGAACGGGGAGAGAACGATAAGCGAAATTTGAGAGAATGACAAAAGAACGGTGAGATGACAATGAGCAAACGAACAATGAGAGAAGGATGAGAGAACACTGAGAGAACGAACGATGAGAAAACGGTGAGAGAACAATGAGAGAGGCTCATAATTCAGGTCCAATGTGTGGATCAATAACAACACATCAGCTCTGGAAAAGGACTGGAGCTCACACTGACTCCGCCTCCTCTCCTATAACCTCATTAATATGCAAATTAGGTCCTACGTCCTTAAACTGGAAGGTAGCTGTGATGTTCATTCATTTTTAAGCACATTGTGTATGCAAATTTAAATCGTGGCTGTTAAAGTAAATTTAAATACTTGAATAAAAACATTTGAGGGTAAATGAGGTGTCTCAAGATGAAAATTTACTTAAATAAATAAATAAATAAATAAAAGAAAAGAAAAAATAATAATAATTAATTTTAATGACAATTCTACTAACTAATTTGTTTCGCTGATGTTCCACAACGTTAATGTAACCACAGATGAAGGAACAATTCGATGTGTCAGATTTAAATGGTGTGTAATCATCGGAAAGTTTTTAAAGTTTGTAAAGTCATCATTTAGCTAAAAATGTTTGCTAGCTAAACCTATTAAAATGAATGACCAATGAAGCTAACGCAGCTAACAAATAACACTTTTATTATTTTTATTACTTTTATCTATACAGTTCAGTACATTTCTGTTTATTGTATGAAGCTGTGTTTCATGCTCTGACGTGAGCGTGTGATGATGCACGTTTTGCCCTTCAAGCCTTGTTACTGTTCACATTTCCATGCTAATGAGTCAGAGAGGCTAGAATCAGTAAACAAATTAGACAATTAGTAAACGAGTCCTCCAGGAGTCACGTGTCCACGATCGGCTCGGGACGTTCTGTATTAAAGCTCTTCTTCTTCTGCACTCTTTAATCAGCAGCATGTTGTTTTCCCTCATTAGTATATTTTTGGATGAGTGGAGGCTCACGGGCCGGTGTGAGGAAGGAGGAGCGGTGAAGAAGGCTTCAGTGGAACGAGTGGTTTGTTTGTGTGTTTACTCGCTTGGTGGTGAGGGGTTTCTGCTGCTCTCAGACGTTTTAAATGACAAGATGTAGATCGATTTTATTTAACGGTCAAAAATCGCAGGTTTAGGTTAAAGTATTAAAATAATATCATTGCTATGGTAACGGTACGGCTGTTCAAGGTTCTGTGTTTGTCACACACAGATGACATCCGCTCTGCGTGATGTGATGTAATGTAGTGAAACGCTTTTCCTTCGTTGAGAGAAATAATAGAATAGAATAACATTTGTTAAGCATTTAAATTTATAATAAACATGTAGTGAAATATAGCGGTCTATAAAGAAGATTAATTAGCATATTATGTAATTTTTCTTATTCTTATTTTTCTTATTATTGTTTTAGAGTTCTTTAAAGCTGCTTTGAGACAATTAAAAGTCGAAACAAAATGAATTATCATTATTTATTATTATTATTATTATTTATTTTTTTTTTTTATCATTATTATTATTATTACAATTATTATTATTATTATTGTTATTATTATTATTTTATCATTCTTATTCTTATTTTTTTATCATTATTATTATTATTATTATCATTATTATTATTGTTATTATTATTATTTTTATCATTATTATTATTATTATTTGTATTTTTTTATCATCATCATCATCATCATCATTATTATTAGTATTATTATTATTTTTATCATCATTATTATTATTATTATTATTATTATTATTATTATTATTATTATTATTTTGTATGTTGAAATCAAGAATCGATATTCTGTAAAGAAAAAAAAAAAAAGTACAGTCTCTGTTTCCTCCTTGGTTGTGATTGTAAATGTTCCTGAAGGTCTTGAACCTTTGTGTAGGTTCGAGTCTGATTATAGATCATAATAAATGTCCTGACTGAGCAGTGTGTGTGTGTGTGTGTGTGTGTGTGTGTGTGTGTGTGTGTGTGTGTGTGTGGTATCTGTCAGTCTCTACAAGAGATTCTACAGTCTCCTCCCTGGCTGTGACAAAGCCTGAATAGTGGCGTGTGACGAGAGTACGAGCTGAAGGTTCTGCCTGAGCAGCTTGTCTGAAAGGAGACGAGACGATTCTCGTTAAAACCCACGCCACATTTCCTGCCCTGAATAGCAGCTTTGAGCAGAAAGCAGACAGAGAGACACTGATGAACGCTCGATGATGAAGTTAATCATGGACTAGAAGAAAGAATAAGGAACAAGCTTGGGACAGAGGAAATGTCTGAGTCTCTCGGGGACGTGACGATACGGAGAGATCAGAGAGCAACGAAGGGTTCGGAGAGGAACGTTGAGGAAGTCGAGGTTATGGGATTCCACATTCCTCACTTCATACATAAAATCAACACTGGAGTTTATTTCGCATAATAGTGCTATAGTCTAATAGTCTAATAGTGCAATAACTGTGTTACGGTTTAAATCCAGAAAACAATACAAACCACAAAAGTCCTCAGGAATCATCATGAAGTCAATTATCAGTTGTTTGCGTTATTATTGGAAAGATTCCAGAAAGCTCTCAATGATCAAATCTCCTCTATTATACAGTACTGTATGTCTGCTAGCTTCTTCTTCTTCTTCTTCTTCTGCAGCTAGCTTCTTTCATATAACATACAGAAATAATGAAATCATAAAGCTACCAGCAGGTCGAACTTAATTTCTGTTTATGAAGTCGACAAGCCTTGTTGCTATTCGGTCTTTGGTGCTAATTAGTCAGAGAGTCTAGAAACAAATTAGAGACATCCACAAAACAAGCAGATAGAATTCTGCTCTGAAAAGAGTCTCACACTGATCCGTGTCCCCGTGTGATTATAACCCGGTGTAAACATGATGGTGTGTTTGTGTAGTCTGAGGTTTCACACTGCTCCTACTTTCCCTGGAGTTAACACTGAATCCTGGCTCTTCACAATCTGATGTTTCTCTATACTCTACATTCCTAAACCTGCTGCAACCTTCTTCTTATTTACATATTCACGTATCTACATCCTGATTGGATAAATCCGGCGCGTGACCTCTTTAAATAACGGCTCGTCTCACGCTTTCACGTCGGTGAGGAAAAAAGTTCAGCTCTGTGCTTCATCACCCGAGCAGCTTCTGTTATCTTTCACAGCTTTCTCATCTTTTTTGCTCTTTTTAACTTTGTCCTGTAGTCGACCAGACGTTGGTTCCTCTGTATCAGACTTCAGTGTGTCGTATTTCCCCCTCGCTACGACACACACTTCTGTGATGTTCGGTGTTTAGTCTCCTGACTGTATCTACTGAGCCGTTTGTGTTAAGTGTCTCTGCGTCCTGGTTTTCACCTGATATCAGGTTTTCACTCGCTGTTCGGTTTCTGTCGCTAACAGCACGTCGTTTCACACTGAACACGTTCAGCACCGTGATGTTGAGTTAATTAACGCTGTTAAAGCCACTGATCCTGAATCAGAGCAGAGGTTCATAACCCTGGGGAAAAGCCGTGCTTCATAAAACCCTGGATCTACATTACACATGTGAAACCTTCCTCTACCCCGGGGGTGACAGTGAGGTGTAGAGCGATGAGAACCTGGGGGTAACAGTGAGGTGTAGAGCGATGAGAACCTGGGGGGAACAGTGAGGTGTAGAACGATGAGAACAGGGGGTAACAGTGAGGTGTAGAGTGATGAGAAAGCGGGGGTAACAGTGAGGTGTAGAGTGATGAGAACGCGGGGGTAACAGTGAGGTGTAGAGCGATGAGAACAGGGGGTAACAGTGAGGTGTAGAGCGATGAGAACCTGGGGGTAACAGTGAGGTGTAGAGTGATGAGAACCCGGGGGTAACAGTGAGGTGTAGAGTGATGAGAACCCGGGGGTAACAGTGAAGTGTAGAGCGATGAGAACCCGGGGGTAACAGTGAGGTGTAGAGCGATGAGAACCCGGGGGTAACAGTGAGGTGTAGAGCGATGAGATCCCGGGGGTAACAGTGATGTGTAGAGCGATGAGAACCCGGGGGTAACAGTGAGGTGTAGAGCGATGAGAACCCGGGGGTAACAGTGAGGTGTAGAGCGATGAGATCCCGGGGGTAACAGTGATGTGAAGAGCGAGATTTTTTATTGTATACAACTCCAATCTGTATGAGTGCGGTGTTACGTCTGCGGTGTACCTTCATACCTGCCATTATGAAAAAAAAAAATAAATGAAATCCAGGTCTGAATATTAACCCGAACTCTTCATAAACTGAGAGAGCAATGCAGTGTATTATACAATCTGTGTGTGTGTGTGTGTGTGTGTGTGTGTGTGTGTTATTTTGCATTTATATTCATCTATCCGTCTCTGTCTCTGTGGGCCGACTCTCATTTCCATGCGGGCTGAGAGATATATATACACCAGGAGACAGGACGAATCTCGATAATAGGATATTTACTTTCTGTGTGAATTGCAAAATGTCAAAATAAAGATAAAAAATTCAAACACCTCAATGGGAACAAATTACATCGTACGCCGGAGCCGCACAGAGACGGAGGGAGGGAGAAAAAAAAGAAGTTGGAGGATGACATTTGGAAAGTGTCAGACGCTGAAGGATCTGTAATTTTACTGAACGTGTTATTTATTCGATTTCCTCGGGTTGGTTTTTAACCCGCGACACGACGAAGAGGCCGAGGCCGGAGTCTTCCTCGCTTAGGTATCATACTCGCTTATGTCTGTTTCTATAATGTATTAGTATTTATTCATATTTTAGGCTCATGCTGAGCCGATCGCAATCTCACAAGGTTTTCTATCGTTAAGAAAATATTTGACTTGCGTAGCTCGAGAGGACTTTGTGTTGGTCTTCAGCCTATAAATCAGAGGAATTTCTTAAACTCTATAATCACAAATCTCATTTCTTAAAGTAAAAAGCAAAAGGAGAAATAAAAAAAAAGAAAATCAGGAAAGTCTGTGTACGTCACATCGTCATCATCATCATCGTCATCATCATCATCATCATCATCATCATCATCATCATCATCATCATCATCATCATCATTAACGGATTAGAAAGTGTGTGTAATCCCATAATAATGTAAATATGTTAATGATGATCCGTGACCCGAGGTAGTTCGGATAAGCGGTAGAAAATGAATGAATGAATGAATGTTAATGATGATGTTTATTATGTAAGGTGTCAGTAAGGAGTCTCCGGTTTCACTGCTTTGTAACAGGTAACGTTTTCCCCACATCATCGAGGACAGCGATGTCCTTATTATTATTATCATTATTATTATTATTATTATTATTATTATTATTCTTATTATTATTCTTCTTATTATTATTATCATATATCATTATTATCTCTCTCTCTCTCTCTCTTTCTCACTCTCCCTCTCTCTCTCTCTCTCTCTCTCTCTCTCTCTCTCTCTCTCAATCTCTCTCTCTCTCTCTATCTCTCTTCTCACTCTTCTCCTCTCTCTCTCTCTCTCTCTCTCTCTCTCTCTCTCTCTCTCTCTCTGATCTCCTCTCTCTCTCTCTCTCTCTCCGATCTCCTCTCTCTCTCTGATCTCCTCTCTCTCTCTCTCTCTCTCTCACTCTCTCTCTCTCTCTCTCTCTCTCTCTCTCTCTCTCTCTCTCTCTCTCTCTCTCTCTCTCTCTCTCTCTCTCTCTCTCTCTCTCTCTCTCTCTCTCTCTCTCTCTCTCTCTCTCTCTCTCTCTCTCTCTCTCTCTCTCTCAGCCTTTAATATTTCAGGAATTTCATCCTGCAGAGTTCAGTCTGCAGTGGCCAGATAATGAGCTCACACCCGATACACACTGAGGGTAATAAAAGAACAGAAACTCCACCACAGTAACGATGTCTGCATCAATAGAATAAATTTCATCATTAGCCTTTTATTACCGCTTCCTTTCGCACTCCGTTCACACACACGCTGATGGAAACCCGTTTGGCTCATTTTCAGCCCTGATCATAACCATTCATTACTGTTTTTTTTTTCTTTCTTTGCGTTTCTGGCCCGGTGTTTTAATGCTGCTTTAAACACACTCTCATTGACCTTCTCGCACGACTCAGGATTGTGCATCACACGAATGCGTCACAGACGCCAGTGGAGACTTGCAGGAGCTCATGTTAGTTGAAGTCGTCTGATTTAAACGCTTTCAAACAATAAAGTGTCATGAGGAGCTCTAGTACATCTGACCAAATACACGTTATCTTCAAATGCTTGCTAATATTATCAAATGCTTGCTCCACTGCTTCTCTCTTTCTACCCATCCCGAGGCATCCAAAGATTGTTCCAGCTCCAGTTGTGTTAAATATCATGAAGATTTTGGACCTCATCACTGAGATGAGGCCAACCGTGTGAGGATCCTGAGACATCCAGCTCTAGTTGGACTCTGCTTCATGAAGATTTTGGACATTCTAAGAGAACAACAACAACCTCTTCATCAATACATAATTGTTAGACTGTATATTTATAATCACACCCTCCAGTGTCATCCAAATGAGGATGAGGTTCACTTTTGAGTCTGGTTCTTCTCAAGGTTTCTTCTTTCACCTAATTGAGTTTTTCCTCCCCACAGTCATCTCAGACTTGTTCATTGGAGATAAATACAAACAGATTTAAATATATCTAATATTAAAGGTGGGGTCTCCGTTGTTTGAAAGCCAATGTTTTGAAATCACCAAAACAAACACGCCCCTTAACCCAAATGGGTCCCACCCCTGTTTTGATAGCTCCGCCCCACACATACACCAGACAAGTATAACCGAGACAACTGTTATGGCGGAACCTGTTGGTGCGGCTGACCGAGGGGATATTTTTATCAATAAATGAACACAATGAGTAATACTATGGTAATACAGATGTGTTTTTGTAGTACTGTGTGTTGTAGCGTGAAAGGTTTAGCTCCGTTTCACGCGGAAGACGTTCAGTTCTCTCCAGCGCTGGAAAGCTGATCCTATATTAACACGTCCTACTTCTTACCTTATCGTAAGCCTTTCTTCTCTTTCTTTCTTTGTTTTTATCCTCCATGTCAATGTTAAAACCGCTTTCTGCTAATGTCACACATGCGCACTGAACACTGTCTACGCCCATATTGACAAGACACGCCCCTTTCTGCTCATTGGCTACACGTTTGTTTTGTATTTGTTTTGTTTTGCGGCCCGACGCAGTTTTCTGAAGCATTACTCAAACAACAGAGACCTCACCTTTAATCTTGGATGTTTGTATAATACAGTTTTGTATTATATTTCCTATGTTCTGTAAAGCTGCTTTGAGACCATTGTTAAATCATTATACAAATAAAATCGAATTGAAGCCGCGAACTGCTAAAAAAAATGCCCTCGATGTCGTTAATTTGATTAAAAATGGTTTGTGATTAACTGCTGTGGTATAAGCAGAATAAAATAACTTTAAGGAGGTAACAGTAACACAGTAACGTAACCTATTTTTTTCCAGTAGTTTGAGGTGTTGCGTGAAAACCGTAAAATCGTCTTATACGTTTATCACACCATGAATTTTTCTCAGCACTTCAGCATTAGAGTAACAGCTTCTCTCTCCCCTGTGTGTCTTTAGACAGCAGAGGAACATCTTCCCCATCGCTCACATCTCGCCTTCAAAGGCATTCATCTCTCTCTCTCTCTCTCTCTCTCTCTCTCTCTCTCATTCTGTCAGTCTTGAGTATTTCTGCTCTCCGCACTGATCTGACATGTGTTTACTATTCCTGCTCCTTTGGTTTTTTTTCTATATATATATATATATATATATATATATATATATATATATATATATATATAATGCTTTTTGAATGTATATAGGGCAATAAGAATGTAGAGCTATGGCTATATAAAGCTCTGGAAACATCTGGATCCAGGATCATTCAGTGCTGACAATACAACACCACAGCTGTATAGTGTACTAAGCCTTAAGCCTTAATATAAGTTATGTATAGCGTACCGTAACTTTATAAGGCTCTGGGTATATATTTATTAAGGCATTAAGAATGTAGGCTAAATAAAGATTTATAAACATCTGGATCCAGGAACATTGGAAGTTTGGAATGCAAAGATGTGGGAATATGAGACCATACCTCTATAGTGTTCTGGGAAAATATAATGGAATAATAAATAAATAGAATTATGAATAGAGCAAAATTACAATTTAAAGCTCTGGGTATATATTTATAATGCCTTTGAGTATATAGGGCATTAAGAATGTAGAGCCACGGCTATTTAAGGCTTTGAGAACATCTGGCTCCAAGAACATTGGGTGCTGGGAATAAACTACAGTATTATGACCAAAACTATTATGCTGTGGGAAAATATAGAGCTAAATAGCAAATATATCAACTTAACATTATAGGGCTCTGGGTATATTTTTATAGACTATATGAATATAGGCCATTATGAATGTAGAGCTATGGCTATATAAGGCTTTTGAAACATCTGGCTACAAGAACATTGGACGCTATGAATATAGAGATCTGGGACTACAGGTCCGTGGCTGTATAGTGTTCTTAATATAAGTTATGAATAGAGCACCATAAATTTATAAGGCCCTCGGAATATATAGGGCATTCAGAATGTAGAGCTATGGCTATATAAGGCTCTGGATCCAAGAACATTCAGGACTGGGAATACAGAGCTCTGGGAATACAGGTCCATGGCTGTGGGTTCTATGATGGTACGGATATACAGCTGAAGGAAAGCATAGTACAGGTCTCTGGAAAAGTAATGCTATGAAAAGTAGGACTACAAAGGTATCTACCAATAAAATTGGCTTGGGGTTCTTGGCAAGGTTCTGTTCACCTAGGGTTATGGGAACATAAAGCTATGGATACGTAGCAGCATATAGGAGCTTTATTGTCCTCTGGGAATCACTGGACCTTTTGAACATATGGTATGTGAAAAGGTAGAGCCATGGTGACACAGTACTCTGGGAATCTAATAGGGATCTAAAAGTATACGTATCTGCCAGTATAAAGCTTTGGAGATACATGACCAGGGCTATGGGAACCTCAGGCTGTCTCACACAGGGTACTGACAATGTACAGACATGATTGGGCCTGTAGATATTAATGGATCTGGATAATAAGTCTACGTAGAGCTCTGAGAAAATATATAAGGCAGTAGTACTGTAGCTGAATGGTTACAGACCTGCGACCTCATGCTTAAACCCCAGGTAAGAAGAGAAGAATTGGAATGTGTAGGACAAATAAAGACTTCTTCTATATAGGGTCTTTAGAAGAAATGGCTCTGGGTAAATAGGGTCTTGTGAGAGGGTAATGGAGCTCTAAAACTTTGAGACTTCTGGGGTTATCAGGGATCTTTGAGCATACAGACTATAATTCTATATGTAGCACAAGGTTCTCAAATGCAGGATGCTAGTAAAAGCAGGACCAGGTTTATTAAGAGTGATCTATGAATGAGCCAATGAATCATCTGCATTGTCTGTAGCGTAGGTCAAGGAACAGTAAGCTGGGATGATCTGTATTCAGAACACGTCAA
Organism: Tachysurus vachellii; assembly: GCF_030014155.1. Lineage (NCBI taxonomy): Eukaryota > Metazoa > Chordata > Actinopteri > Siluriformes > Bagridae > Tachysurus > Tachysurus vachellii. Next base: position 3,048,495 of record NC_083461.1, read on the forward strand.
TGAGAAACAAGGTCCAGGACATAATAAGATAAATAGTTTTATACTGAAAGACCTTGTGAGAAGACAAAGAAACTGGCGGATAAACGAGGACAAACAAATTACAGGCTTCACACAGAGAGCATGGACGCAATCAGGTAGCACGGTAATGACAGGACGGGGTGGAGAAGGGCACGAAACAGAACACAGTAATTAAGAGCAGCACTCATCAGGACAGTATAGTTGGACTTGGACTTAGAAGGTTCTGGTAATATACAGTCCTGGAAACATCTTGAGCATCATCAGCTTGAAACCCACCATGGAGGTGATGGACGTGTGGGTGTGGATTCAAGATGGCACTTTGAATGAAGTTCATCCTAACTGCAGACAGCTCCAACTCAAGCATCCATCTTTCCTTCCTTTCTTTCTGTCGTCCTTCCTTTTCATCTTTTCTTCCTCCTCGATGCTCGGTAAGAGCAAATCACCACATGCATGCAAATCAGCCCTTTTCTTTTGTCCCTCCATCACAAAAAAGTCCTCGAATTCATTGAGGTCATTGATGGTTTAATCGAAATCTCTCTCATGCACAAGAGCGGGATTAAATCGAGTCCTTGTGGAGACTTCTAAAAAAGATATTAGGCTGAATATATTCAGATACAAATTACGCAGATGTTTGAAGCCTCATCCGGTCGATACATGAGTTAGGAGTCTCTTGCTAGTTAATTAAAGCAGTCAGAGATTTTTAGGTATAAAAGGGTATCATGTACCTTGTGGCCTTCATGCACACTTCTGACACATCACCTGTCTACCAACCTCTGAAATAGTGTAACGTTCATGAGTTCTCCGGGTCAACACTGAGCTCAAACATGATGTGCTTAAACACTCAGGTATGAGAGCAATGGTGTGTTTGGTTTATTTAAGATAATGACTAGCTAAAGTTCCAGTCACTTTATTGCAGAGGTGGGAGTAAGTCACACGTGCAAGCCACAAGTCATGAACGTCAAGTCAAAGTCAAGTCGAGTCTTTTTTAATATTAGTCAAGCAAGTCTCAAGTCTCAAATTTGTGACTTAAGTCTGACTCGAGTCAAGTCGTGTCCCCCGTCTCTGAGTCATTTAACTCAAGTCCGAGTCAAGTCTCAAGTCATAAATGTCAAGTCAAAGTCAAGTCGAGTCTTTTTTTAATATTTGTCAAGCAAGTCTCAAATTTGCGACTCAAGTCTGACTCGAGGCAAGTCGTGTCCTCCATCTCTGAGTCATTTAACTCAAGTCTGAGTCAAGTCTCAAGTCATGAATGTCAAGTCAAAGTCAAGTTGGGTCTTTTTTACATATTTGTCAAGCAAGTCTCAAGTCTCAAATTTGTGACTTAAGTCTGACTCAAGTCAAGTCATATGACTCGAGTCCCCCATCTCTGCTTTACTGATTATGAACAAGGTATCAGCTCAGGTTAGGAGCAGGATTCAGACTAGAGCCTTTGTCTATCCACAAGAATTCTGTGGACATTTATGATTTGGATGCAAATACACTCAAAATCACTATATCGTCGCTGTCAGACGGAATCCTCGTATCTCCAAAACCGTTATTTATCAGGAAATTAAAAAAACGCCGTACCTTATCTGCAGTGCACAGGGTTTAGTCCACATTACAGTGGATTGTCTTGCACTAAATTCCTGTCCTCAGACGAGCACCAGAACTAGCGGGGGTCAAGATTTTTTTTTCTTTGAGCCCAGTGTTTTGAAGACATTTACCTCAGAAGACGTGTTGATTCGTTGCGACTCTTCTTGAGGAGAAATATGCCGTGAAGCTCTCCCGCGGAGTGAGGAAGAGGTGGACAGTTGAAGTGTCCAATGGAGTTATGAGATTTGTGTTCAAGCTATTTTCAAGACTTTAGATTGGTTAATAACTTGTAAAAATAACAGACCCACGTGGGGACTGACCAATAGCATCGATATGTGAAAAAATATGAAATTGACCAAATTTGGACATACGAGGTTTCCACCCGACAGCGACGATATGATAAATGATTCATTAACCTTTATGGAAATGGCCTTATAGGAGTTTTTCATTCAGTATAAAGAAATTAATGATGTTGTGTCTGTGAGTCTGATGTGTCTGTGAGTCTGATGTTGTGTCTGTGAGTCTGATGTTGTGTTTGTGAGTCTGATGTGTCTGTGAGTCTGATGTGTCTGTGAGTCTGATGTTGTGTCGGTGAGTCTGATGTGTCTGTGAGTCTGATGTTGTGTCTGTGAGTCTGATGTTGTGTCTGTGAGTCTGATGTGTCTGTGAGTCTGATGTTGTGTCTGTGAGTCTGATGTTGTGTCTGTGAGTCTGATGTTGTGTTTGTGAGTCTGATGTTGTGTCGGTGAGTCTGATGTGTCTGTGAGTCTGATGTTGTGTCGGTGAGTCTGATGTGTCTGTGAGTCTGATGTTGTGTCTGTGAGTCTGATGTGTCTGTGAGTCTGATGTTGTGTCTGTGAGTCTGATGTTGTGTCTGTGAGTCTGATGTTGTGTCTGTGAGTCTGATGTTGTGTCTGTGAGTCTGATCTAAAGTGAGTCAGGACTCTGTTGTTGTTTCAGTGTGTTTTAGACGTGTGTTTGTCCCTCTGTTGATGATCTCACACTGAATTTTAGTGTTGAAGAGAAATCTGAGCTGCTTTTCATCTCAGAGAGCAGAAATGGGTTTGATATCAACATTTACTCTGAACATACAAACATCTGTGTGGAGAAAATAATAAGCGTTTTTGTTTTGGATCTTTTCTATAAATATATCATTTCTAATATTGTAGCCTTTGCATTTATTATTTGTAATATTTAGCCTTTAAGACAAGTGCAACTGTTATTCTGAGTAGCTTTACCTGCTGAAATCATCGAATCTATAAGCTTATATGTAAAGACATATGTACATGCATCCTTGTGGTCTTTCATAGTTTCCATAACAACCGTTATCACACTAAGAGAACAGCTGTCATTTACCTAATTAATCTAATCAACTCACAAACATGGCTATAATTATTGTCTTATTAATAGGTTGCAATTTACTCCTGTTCCTATTTCACAGCAGACATCTTTTAATTAAGTCTGTGTTGATTAGAGCTCGTTTGACCACTTTTTTATCCAGCGCCTCCTCTCGTGTGTATTTAATGTGAATCATCTAACATTGGAATTTATAATGACTTCAGTGGAATGTACTGTTTTTATAGGGGTATGGGCATAGGATGGTGAGGGTAGGGTAAATGAGGGTAGGATGGTGAGGGTAGGGGACATGAGGGTAGGATGGTGAGGGTAGGGGAAATGAGGGTAGGGGAAATGAGGGTAGAGGAAATGAGGGTAGGATGGTGAGGGTAGGGGAAATGAGGGTAGGATGGTGAGGGTAGGGGAAATGAGGGTAGGATGGTGAGGGTAGGGGAAATGAGGGTAGGGGAAATGAGGGTAGGATAAATGAGGGTAGGATGGTGAGAGTAGGGGAAATGAGAGTAGCGGAAATGAGGGTAGGGGAAATGAGGGTAGGATAAAGGAGGGTAGGATGGTGAGGGTAGGGGAAATGAGGGTAGGGGAAATGAGGGTAGGGGAAATGAGAGTAGGATGGTGAGGGTAGGGGAAATGAGGGTAGGATGGTGAGGGTAGGGGAAATGAGGGTAGGGGAAATGAGGGTAGGATAAATGAGGGTAGGATGGTGAGAGTAGGGGAAATGAGAGTAGCGGAAATGAGAGTAGCTGAAATGAGGGTAGGGGAAATGAGGGTAGGATAAAGGAGGGTAGGATGGTGAGGGTAGGGGAAATGAGAGTAGCGGAAATGAGGGTAGGGGAAATGAGAGTAGCGGAAATAAGGGTAGGGGAAATGAGGGTAGGATAAAGGAGGGTAGGATGGTGAGGGTAGGGGAAATGAGGGTAGGGGAAATGAGGGTAGGGGAAATGAGAGTAGCAGAAATAAGGGTAGGGGAAATGAGGGTAGGGGAAATGAGAGTAGGGGAAATGAGGGTAGGGAAATGAGAGTAGGGGAAATAAGGGTAGGATAAATGAGGGTAGGGAAATGAGAGTAGGGGAAATGAGGGTAGGGGAAATGAGGGTAGGGGAAATGAGAGTAGCAGAAATAAGGGTAGGGGAAATGAGGGTAGGGGAAATGAGAGTAGGGGAAATGAGGGTAGGGAAATGAGAGTAGGGGAAATAAGGGTAGGATAAATGAGGGTAGGGAAATGAGAGTAGGGGAAATGAGGGTAGGGGAAATGAGGGTAGGGGAAATGAGAGTAGCAGAAATAAGGGTAGGGGAAATGAGGGTAGGGGAAATGAGAGTAGGGGAAATGAGGGTAGGGAAATGAGAGTAGGGGAAATAAGGGTAGGATAAATGAGGGTAGGGGAAGTGAGGGTAGGGGAAATGAGGGTAGGATGGTGAGGGTAGGGGAAATGAGGGTAGGATGGTGAGGGTAGGGGAAATGAGGGTAGGGGAAATGAGGGTACAAAGGTGAGGGTAAGATTGTGAGGGAAAAGTGATAAGATGTGTGAATTTTAGCATCATTTGTTTCTGCCCAAATAAACTAATTCATTAACAATAGCACATCATTATGGTGTAAATAAATGTATTTATTTTTTTGAAGGTTATTGTTTTTATGCCATTCTTTAGAAAATGATCTGAGAACATAACGGGTTAGGAACACAATTTGTGTCTTAAAAGAAAAGAAAAGAAAAGAAAAGAAAAGAAAAGAAAAGAAAAGAAAAGAAAAGAAAAGAAAAGAAAAGAAAATCGGTTATTTCTGAACTTATTAACAACAACAGAGGCTTTAATTTACTGCCTTAATTATTTCACCGCTGTTATGTTCTCTCTTTTCCTATCCAACACCTCTCTCTCTCTCTCTCTCTCTCTCTCTCTCTCCCTGTTGATATTAATGGTGTAATAACAGAAGGCAGGTCTGAACATCCAGACGCAGGATGTTTTATTCACCTTTTCTCGTGCTGTGATGAGTTCCCTTTTTCTGTGATATTTCACTTTTTTCACTTTCACTCTGTTGTATTTTTAAACAAATAAGTGAAGTAACAAAGGAAAGGGAACGAGGGAATCGAATAATGCTGCCTTTGGTTCTCCGTAACATTCTTTTAAGTGCTTTATAACGCAGACAACTGAGATAAACTCATTAAAAAGCATCTTTTAATATATTTCAGTTTGATTAAAGACGCCGTAAATGGATTCACGTTGTTCAGTGATCACGCCATTCGATATTAATTTATTAACTTAATTAGCACAAATATCTCCGTTTACAGAAATGTAAACAACTGCACACAGAGAATTGGATCGTTGCTCGGTTAGTCGACACTCGTTTGTCTAATCTTTAGTTCTTGGCTGTCAGGAGAGGAACTCGATGTGGTCTTCTGCTGTTGTAGCTCCTCCACATGAGATGTTTTTCTGCTCATCACAGTTGTACAGAGTGGTTTTGAGGTTTGTTACCATCACCTTCCTGTCAGCTCACACTAGCCTGTCCCTTCTCCGCTGACCTCTGACCTCCGACTTCGCTCATCAACAAGACAGATGTGGTTTTTCTTGTTTGTTTGTGTATTAGTTTCTTCGTGTGATTGGGGACGGCTGTGCTGCCGTGTGATTGGGGACGGCTGTGCTGCCGTGTGATTGGGGACGGCTGTGCTGCCGTGTGATTGGGGGCGGCTGTGCTGCCGTGTGATTGGGGACGGCTGTGCTGCCGTGTGATTGGGGACGGCTGTGCTGCCGTGTGATTGGGGACGGCTGTGCTGCCGTGTGATTGGGGACGGCTGTGCTGCCGTGTGATTGGGGACGGCTGTGCTGCCGTGTGATTGGGGACGGCTGTGCTGCCGTGTGATTGGGGACGGCTGTGCTGCCGTGTGATTGGGGACGGCTGTGCTGCCGTGTGATTGGGGAAGACTGTGCTGCCGTGTGATTGGCTGATTTGATAATTGCTGAGTGTTTATGATTTTGATGTTACATGGTTATTATTGTTTCCTTCTTCGAGTCTTTTTCTTTCTTATTATTATTACAATTATTGTTTATTTTTATTGACCTATTTTACCATTTTTTAATCACACTAAATATTTAATGTCTATTTTCTAATTCTAAAAATGTATTTGTTTAATTATTTAAAATTCTTTTTCTATCTATCTATCTATCTATCTATCTATCTATCTATCTATCTATCTATCTATCTATCTATCTATCTATCTATCTATCTATATGTGATTCTATCTATCTATCTATCTATCTATCTATCTATCTATCTATCTATCTATCTATCTATCTATATGTGAATCTATCTATCTATCTATCTATCTATCTATCTATCTATCTATCTATCTATCTATCTATCTATCTATCTATATGTGATTCTATCTGTCTATCTATCTATCTATCTATCTATCTATCTATCTATCTATCTATCTATCTATCTATCTATCTATCTATCTATCTATCTATATGTGATTCTATCTATCTATCTATCTATCTATCTATCTATCTATCTATCTATCTATCTATCTATCTATCTATCTATCTAATTGCTAGGTTAGAGGTAAAATTCTCTAACATCGAGTTGTATTTTTATTTTATTTTCAGATTTAAATGTAATTCTGTTGAAGATTTTCTGAAGTTCACTTTACACAGCGATGCTGCGTGTTTTTTCACTTCCTGACCAATCAGATCTAGTGCTAGTGACATAAAACAAAACAAATCAATGACTGATCCCAATAAATCTAATCTAAAGAGTAGATTAGAACATTCTGTATGTTGTTCCTCTAAATCTAACACTTCCGGTCATATCTCTTTCTTCAGACTTTCCCTTTTTCCTGTTTATCACTCCATCCTGACTTTCCTCCTACACCACCTGGTCCAACTGATCCTGGGACAGTCCCCTCTTTTTCACTCTCACTTTCTTTCTCTTAAAAGAGTTTGGTGTTTTCCAGAGTTATGTGCTGTGACTGGGGAAATGTGAGCAGTCCAACAACACGCTGTTCCTTCTGCGTGGACCTTTTGTTTTTGCCTTTTTGACACAAACCAAATGAAACCAATGAATTGATGTAAAGGTTAAAACTCACATTTTATAAATAAAAACCTATCGCAATAGAGTTTCCTCCTGTCTGCTTGTGTGTGTTGGTGACTGAACGTCTTCTTCACGTCTCACTCCACAGCGGTGTTAATATGAAGCTCATATGAAAGTAAACACTCAGGACTTTATTTGTAGAGTTTCATCACTATTTCTGTTTTTCTCTACAATACTACAGCTGATAGATTTACAGAAAAGATCCAGAAAAACAAAGACGTGTTTTTTCTCCACACAGATGTTTGTATGTTCAGAGTAAATGTTGATATCAAACCCATTTCTGCTCTCTGAGACGCTCCGAGTGTTTGTTCATCTAATAATCAGCTCAGATTTCTCTTCAACACTAAAATTCAGTGTGAGATTATAAACAGAGGCACAAACACACGTCTAACACTCGACGTGTAATCCGTCTTGGATAATTATTAATCCGGCATTTCTTACATATTAACACTGAGAAACAGAGCTAGGATTATTCTACTGTATAATTTAATACTAAAAAATTTCTGATCCGATTTCTATTTATTTGCATATGGAGTCGCTTTGTTTACTGCATCCTGATCCTGAAAACATGACATTTCACACCACGGTATTTTGTCTTTGTGGAGAAAACCGTTCCAATCTCACACAGATACACTACACTAATCCACTCTGTGGGCTTGTTGGGGATTATTAGGGTGACGCATCACTAGCTGTAAAACACACACACACACACACACACACACACACACACACACACACAAACAGACTGACAGCAGCTGAGGATATTAGATTTCTCTGCTAAACCCCTGTACTTTCCAGACAGGTGATATTCATCTCCATGCATCCGATCTCATAGTGTTTCTTGTTCTTTTATTTTTTTTTCCTACTGTCGTTACACATAGGAAATCAGGTTTAATGTTTTTATGCTGCGTAATACAGATTAACACACACAAATAAGAGAGAGAGAGAGAGAGAGAGAGCGAGAGAGAGAGAGAGAGAGAGAGAGAGAGAAGAGAGAGAAGAAGGATGCCCTAATTTCTTGCTCTCAGCCCAAGGGGTCCAGTGTGCCCTGAGCACTTCGGCCTACTTTCTTCTGTTTTCTCCCCTCACAAGCCACTCAGACCCAATCTGTTCTTCTTTTCATTATTCTTCCTGACATTACCTTGGTGCTGGGCCAAACAGAGGAACGATAAAACAGCGTGATGAGGAAATGTTAACGCTACACTGATAGCTTTGTGTTGTATGAGTGTAGATAATTATCAAATCCCAGATCACGACATTTTTTTCTTATAATCAGCTTCGAGATTTACATGTTAATATTTTAAATAGGTCAGATATTATAAAATGTATTTCTGTTGTTATTTGTTAAACGTTTGCAGTTCAAACAGCAAAATGATGAAGCAAAAGGTTCACAAAAATACATTTTTACATTTAGAACTGTTTTAATACGACACTAAAACACAATTGACTATTGAAAAATATAAAAATGCACTGAGACTGACACACAGAGGCCACGCCTCCTTCACAGTGAGACACAGAGGCCACGCCTCCTTCACAGTGAGACCCAAAGGCCGCACCTCCTTCACAGTGAGACACAGAGGCCACGCCTCCTTCACAGTGAGACACAGAGGCCATGCCTCCTTCACAGTGAGACACAGAGGCCACGCCCCTTCACAGTGAGACACAGAGGCCACGCCTCCTTTACAGTGAGACCCAAAGGCCGCACCTCCTTCACAGTGAGACACAGAGGCCACACCTCCTTCACAGTGAGACACAGAGGCCACGCCTCCTTTACAGTGAGACACAGAGGCCACGCCTCCTTTACAGTGAGACACAGAGGCCGCACCTCCTTTACAGTGAGACCCAAAGGCCACGCCTTCTTCACAGTGAGACACAGAGGCTGCACCTCCTTCACAGTGAGACATAGAGGCCACGCCCCTTCACAGTGAGACACAGAGGCCACGCCTCCTTCACAGTGAGACACAGAGGCCACACCTTCTTCACAGTGAGACCCAAAGGCCACGCCTTCTTCACAGTGAGACAGAGAGGCTGCACCTCCTTCACAGTGAGACATAGAGGCCACGCCCCTTCACAGTGAGACCCACAAGCCACGCCTTCTTCACAGTGAGACACAGAGGCCACACCTTCTTCACAGTGAGATCCAAAGGCCACACCTTCTTCACAGTGAGACACAGAGGCTGCACCTCCTTCACAGTGAGACACAGAGGCCACGCCCCTTCACAGAGAGACCCACAAGCCACGCCTTCTTCACAGTGAGACACAGAGGCCACACCTTCTTCACAGAGAGACCCAGAGGCCACGCCTCCTTCACAGTGAAACCCAGAGGCCACGCCTCCTTCACAGTGAAACCCAGAGGCCACGCCTCCTTCATAGTGAGACCCAGAGGCCACGCCTTCTTCACAGTGAGACTCAGAGGCCACGCCTCCTTCACAGTGAAACCCAGAGGCCGCGTCTTCTTCACAGTGAGACACAGAGGTCATAGTGAATATCAAGACAAGCCCATGCTCTAATCAAATAAATGTAAAAACTGAAAAAGCTCCTTTATAAGAAATAATTTTTATGTCCTTACTTTACCTCTAGTAATAACACACACACACACACACACACACACACTCACAGGCTCTAAATGGAGTTGTGTTTAATATGGGTGCTTTATCAGCTGGATTCACACGCAGAGTGAGATATTAAAGTGAAATGAGTTTGTTGTTGTGATTTCACTCCGTCTGCGCTGATGGGAATTGGACCGTCGTCACACTTATCGTCTGCGTATCTGCGCCGGAAAATTGAATCGAAACAAGGGGTGCAAATTAAAGAGCCTGTGAAAAATCGTTTTCAATAATGACAAGAGGAGAGAGCAAGAGTGGGGAGCGAGAGGGGAGAGAGAGAGAGAGAGAGAGAGAGAGAGAGAGAGAGAGAGAAAGGAACTCTCTGCTTGACTGCTTTTATGAGCCCTGGAACAATATTCCAGGATAATTTGCAGCTACATTGAGGTGTTTTTGTCATGTTGATATAAAACATTAGCCTGTCTCATTTAGGTGCACCGACATGTCACTGACGCTCACACTCTTATGCAAATCACTGCCTGCTGCAGAGAATTAAGTGCATCAGAGATCAGCAAAAAACTCAAATTCAGCAGAGGGGATTAACATGGGGTGAGTGTGTAGTGAAATAACGACGTGTGAGTGTGTAGTGTGTAGTGTGTACTCATTAATGTTTGTTAGAGATTTACATACACACGCTTGTGGAAAATTCTGTCCTGAAGACTTAAAGACTGGGGATCGGGTCAGAAAATTACAGGAATGAACTCGTTTACAGACATTAAATATAATTAGAATGTCAAGATGAAAGAAAGAAAGAAAGAAAGAAAGAAAGAAAGAAAGAAAGAGCAGGAAGTAAACAGGAAGTGAACAGAGGAAGCAGTACTGTGCTCAGGAGAGGGTGAGCTGGTGTTCAGCGCTGGGGTCTAATATGTTTAGTGGGTGTAAAACTCTTCAGTGTATTAAAGACTAAAACACAAAGGAGGGCACAGTTATAGAAAACAAAGCAACACCATCTGACCAATCAGAATCCAGGATTCAGCAGCGCATTATATTCAGGTACCAGGACAGAACTTGCACCATTGAAGACAGGAAGTCAAACAGGATGTGAAAAGTAAGCTGGTGTGTTGCTGCTGTGGTCATGAGCACTGAGGACGTTTATATAATGATGTTTATGGAAGGTGTTATAGATTAAACGGGCAGCAGATCCACGATGTTCTGGCATCTTCTGGGACCGATGGACGCTCTGCATGGAGGCTTTGTGATGTCTGAAGGGCAGGAAGGTATTTTCTAAGAGCAGATGGTGCAGACACTTTGTCCTCATTATGATCCCATATTCTGAGATGATAATGCTCCTGTTCATGCTGCTAAACAGACTCCAGAGAGACTTCAGCAGTCAGGATGAAGGAGAAGGGGAAGTGGAGAAATTCATCAGTCTGTTCTACCTGTGGGGGCACGGTGACTTAGTGGTTAGTGGTTACACTTCCAGGGTCGGGGTTCGATTCCCGCCTCCACCTTGTGTGTGTGGAGTTTACATGTTCTCCCCGTGCCTCCGGGTACTCCGGTTTCCTCCCCCGGTCCAAAGACATGCATGGTAGGTTGATTGGCATCTCTGGAAAATTGTCCGTAGTGTGTGATTGTGTGAGTGAATGAGAGTGTGTGTGTGTGTGCCCTGCGATGGGTTGGCACTCCGTCCAGGGTGTATCCTGCCTTGATGCCCGATGACACCTGAGATAGGCACAGGCTCCCTGTGACCCAAGGTAGTTCGGATAAGCTCGGATAGAAAATGAATGAATGAATGTTCTAGATGGAGGTGAATGAAACACACCATCCAAAGCCCTACAGACGGAGTGGTGGAGTCCGGATCCGAAGCAGGTTTGGACACAGCGCTGTCTGAGTAAACGTGTTAAACACACAGTGGGGGCTGAAGAAAGAAAGCAAAAAGGAGAGGAGAAGAGAAGGGTTGAGTTTTTTATTCATTCATCTTCTACCGCTTATCCGAACTACCTCGGGTCACGGGGAGCCTGTGCCTATCTCAGGCGTCATCGGGCATCAAGGCAGGATACACCCTGGACGGAGTGCCAACCCATCACAGGGCACACACACTCTCATTCTGAGTTTTTTATATTACATATATATATTTATTATATTATATATATTATTTATATATATATATTATATATAGCACAGGAAGGAGATGTCCAGTAAGCATGTGTGAGTGTTCAGTGTTCAGTGTTCAATGTTCAGGTCCGATGTGTTTATTGTCCTTATTAAGTGTCTAAAGCGTCACCTTCATTTGCTCTGTTATCCATGCAGTGTGTTTGCTCACAGTCACACACACACATTCACAAAGTTTCCATGAGACTCGATCCTCACGACTTCCTGCTGCTGTGTAAAAGCATTAATAACGGAGCTCTCGTGTGACTCCGCACCATCGCAGGTGATGATGCTCGGCCATCACACGCTCTGCAGAGGAGAGAGAGAAGTGTGCAGACGTACCAGTGCTGGTGTAATGAGTCAATTAAAGCAGTGTGTAATGTTGGTGCTGCTGAAAGCAGGTTTTATTCTGTGCCGTGCTTCAGCTTCAGCTTCATTTCACTTCATATTATTGAGGGAGAAACTCTGAGATGAAATAAGACTCAATATCTTCCTCTCGCAAGCAGACACATTAATTAGAAGCATAAACAATCACGTAATTACCGCATTAAACGTGTAAATTAACGTATTATCACGTATCTCAAATCTGTCATCGTACGTTTTAAAGAAGACTCAGAATGAATAAACATTAATACAACTTGTGTTTCTCTGCTCACTTCAAAGTCGCTCCAGCTTTGACGATCAGCAGTTAATTAGTTGTATCATGTGGCCAGTAGGTGGAGCCATTAGGTGAGTATTTTATACTCACTCTCTCACTCATCTTCTACCGCTTATCTGAACTACCTCGGGTCACGGGGAGCCTGTGTCAGGCGTCATCGGGCATCAAGGCAGGATACACCCTGGACGGAGTGCCAACCCATCGCAGGGCACACACACACACACACACACACACACACACACACACACTCTCATTCACTCACGCAATCACACACTACGGACAATTTTCCAGAGATGCCAATCAACCTACCATGCATGTCTTTGGACCGGGGGAGGAAACCGGAGTACCCGGAGGAAACCCCCGAGGCACGGGGAGAACATGCAAACTCCACACACACAAGGCGGAGGTGGGAATCGAACCGCAACCCTGGAGGTGTGAGGCGAACGTGCTAACCACTAAGACACCGTGACCCCTGTATTTTATACAGTCTTTAAAAATAAAAGTTGTCCCCAGGTTAAGAATTCGCACCTGAGCTCATGACAAATATACCAACGTATTCAATCATGTTCACTTAACACAGTACAATGTTTGATAATAAATTCATAAGAAAATGTATGATCACTAACCCTGCACCTGAGCAAGACCTGAAACTAATGTTATACTGCACTCACATCACATCTAGATGCTTCCTGTTATGTTTTATTGAATAAGTAAGTATGAAAGCTAACCCCGCCCCCTGACCCTAACCTTAGACGAGTTTCTGGATGAACTGATTGGTGTGAACATTCTTTCTTTATTTTTCATATGAAGTTGAACAAAATGCTCATTAATTCTTCCTGTGCTGCATATTTCTCAAGTTTCCTGTTATTCCACATCCACTTTGACCTTGTTACTGGCTTATTAACGAGCCTTTGTTTGAGTCATGTGTAAAACACACACACACACACACACACACACACACACTCGTGCAGTGTTATCCTACTCAAGCCGAGATCGAAAGGCTGCATATAAAAGACACCTCTGCATCCCTTCAGTCCAGTAAACAACGCAGTCCGTAACGCATAATGCACCGAGACCCCCCCTTTTGTTTCCATAGCAACGGTTATTTTCCGGCCCTACCTTTAATGAAAAGGTAATGAGAGAAACGTAGCACCCTCTCCGACTTCATTAGCCCACCGGCGTGTGGAATAATGGCCTGTTTTTTTTTTTTCCGCAGCTCTGACATTTCATCCAGACGTCTGAGCGACGACTGCGTGTCTGTATACGTCGATCCAAATGCTTAAAAATGTTTTTCACTTTAACAAGAAGAAAAACAAAGTGATAAGAGCTGCTGCCCTGAAGGCTGAGATCATCAGAGAGACTTGAAATGTCAAAAATTTGTCCCTTTAACAAGCAAAAATGTGACTAGATTTTTCTGTTCTCTGTCCAGAGCTCGACTTACAGCTCAGACGGAGGAGCAGCGACTGAAGGAAGGAATAATTTTACACAAGAAACTAAATTAAACACAAACATCCAACCAGAGAAGTCCACAGACATGGTGCTGCTTCAGGAAACTACAGAAGAACTTTTCTTCCCCAAAAACAATATAGAGGTGTGTTAGTTGGAGGCGTCTCAGTTGGAGGCGTGTCAGTTAAAGGTGTGTCAGTTGGAGGCGTCTCAATTGGAGGCGTGTCAGTTAAAAGAGTGTCAGTTGGAGGCTTCTCAGTTAGAGGTGTGTCAGTTTAAGGCATGTCAGTTGGAGGTGTCTCACTTGGAGGCGTGTCAGTTGGAGGTGTGTCAGTTGGAGGCGTCTCAGTTGGAGGTGTGTCAGTTAAAGGTTTATCAGTTGGAGGCGTGTCAGTTGTAGGCGTCTCAGTTAGAGGCATGTCAGCTAAAGGCGTGTTAGCTGGAGGTGTGTCAGTTAAAGGTGTGTCAGATAAAGGTGTGTCAGTTGGAGGTGTGTCAGTTAAAGGCGTGTCAGTTGGAGGCGTCTCAGTTGGAGCCGTGTCAGTTAAAGGTGTGTCAGTTGTAGGCGTCTCAGTTGGAGCCGTGTCAGTTACATTTGTGTCAGTTAAAGGTGTGTCAGTTGGAGACGTGTCAGTCAAAGGTGTCTCAGTTGGAGGCGTCTCAGTTAAAGGTGTGTCAGTTGGAGACGTGTCAGTCAAAGGCGTCTCAGTTGGAGGCGTGTCAGTTAAAGGTGTGTCAGTTAAAGGTGTGTCAG
>NC_083461.1:3068070-3110570 GCF_030014155.1 Tachysurus vachellii
ACAGTTCCATTCCAATGTGAGCTACTTTCTTATTTATTATCGTGTGTGACGCTTAATTTAGCTTTATTATAATCATACACACCTGTGAGGAGAATATGAGCCACGCTGTACTGCTCCTGAATCCACTGCTTTGTATTAGAGTGACTAGGGTTAGTGTCTGGTGTGTGTGTGTGTGTGTGTGTGTGTGTGTGTGTGTGTGTGTGTGTGTGTGTGTGTGTGTGTGAGAGTGTGTGTGTGTGAGTGTGTGTGTGTGTGTGTGAGTGTGTGTGTGTGAGTGTGTGAGTGTGTGTGTGTGTGAGTGTGTGTGTGTGTGTGTGTGTGTGTGTGTGTGTGTGTGTGCGTGCGTGTGTGTGAGTGTGTGAGTGTGTGCGCGTGCGTGCGTGCGTGTGTGTGAGTGTGTGTCCATCTGTTGTGTCCCATTTCTGCCATGTTCACTTTGAGTGATATTTGTATACGACCCTCAGCTTGCTCTGTATTTAGAGCTTCTCAGACATCAGTGTTAAGTTTGGACACAAATGATTTTCATGGTATGTCTTTGATATAGAGATATAAACACACTAGTAGTGTTATAATGGAAATGTTTCGAAAAGCCTTTTATATATATACATATATATATACACTGCTTAGGATTATATTTTATATTATATTCTAAATTTCTTCTTATATTGTATCCACCTGAACCTTATACCAGAGGTGTGAGTAAGTCACAAGTCATGAACGTCAAGTCAAAGTCAAGTCGAGTCTTTTTGTAATATTTGTCAAGCAAGTCTCAAGTCTCAAATATGCGACTTAAGTCTGACTCGAGTCAAGACATATGACTCGAGTCCCCCATCTCTGTCTTATATTAATCCCTTTATTTTGTTCTTATTTTTGTTTCGTTTTTTATTATTATTTAATCAAGGACAGTCACACGAGGCATTTCACTACATGTCAAAGTCTGTACGATTGTTTATGTGACAAATAAAATTTTAATTTAAATTTGTTTGTAGTTTCACAGATTTATATATTGATAATTATCCATTAAAAAAAGCACCAAAGAAAACTACAAAAAAAACAAACATTTCTGTAAGGAGGAGCGAAGGGACGGATTGCGGATGAGGGTAAAACGGTGACTCCTGCAGAGAGAGGATGGTCTCCACCGATTACCTGCAGCAGCCCAACCAGAAACAGCCCCTCTGTACCGTATGTTCCTCCAGTCTGCTGATTCCTCTTGCCCTGGTGCTTGTCCAGTGAGATGATGGAATATCTAAATAAAGAAAACAGACAGACAAAAAAAATGTTTGGAGACTCAAATTTAATTCAAATTTATTTGTATAACACTTTAACAGTTGACATCGTCTCAGAGCAGCTTTACTGAACATAAACATAGAACAAAAGGTTAATATAAAGAATAATATAAAGATTAATATAATACAAAATTCAAAATTAATATTAGATATATTTAAATGTGTATGTATTTATCACCAATTATCATCAAGTATATTTACATTATACGCTGTGTATATATTGACATTATACGCTGTGTATATATTTACATTATAAAATGTGTATATATTTACATTATAAAATGTGTATATATTTACATTATACACTGTGTATATATTGACATTATACGCTGTGTATATATTTACATTATACACTGTGTATATATTTACATTATACACTGTGTATATATTTACATTATACGCTGTGTATATATTTACATTATACACTGTGTATATATTTACATTATACGCTGTGTATATATTTACATTATAAAATGTGTATATATTTACATTATACGCTGTGTATATATTTACATTATACACTGTGTATATATTTACATTATACGCTGTGTATATATTTACATTATACGCTGTGTATATATTTACATTATACGCTGTGTATATATTTACATTATACACTGTGTATATATTTACATTATACACTGTGTATATATTTACATTATACACTGTGTATATATTTACATTATACACTGTGTATATATTTACATTATACGCTGTGTATATATTTACATTATACACTGTGTATATATTTACATTATACACTGTGTATATATTTACATTATACGCTGTGTATATATTTACATTATACACTGTGTATATATTTACATTATACACTGTGTATATATTTGTTTCTGATTTGCAGGATTGAGTGTTATCTTGTGAATTTGTTCATGACGTCCTGTCATTTTATTTCCAGCTCGGATACAGTAAAGAGATCAAAGGAACAGAATAAAATGTGCGTGTGTTGCTGCAGCTCCCTCTAGCGGTCACTTAATCGTAGTATTAATAGTGATCGATGTGTGATGATTGTAAAATCAGTAAGAGCATGAAAGGGGAGAAGTGTAACACTATAACCTTGGGCACACACACACACACACACACACACACACACACACACACACACACACACACCTGCTTGGCCAGGTATGTTCTCACTCACACAGTGTGTTCAGGTTGCTGCTCACACTGAATTGTTGTGGTCAGAAGTTGTGATGTAAGTTGATGACTGAACGTCTTCTTCACGTCTCACTCCACAGAGGTGTTAATATGAAGCTCATATGAAAGTAAACACTCAGGACTTTATTTGTAGAGTTTCATCACTATTTCTGTTTTTCTCTACAATACTACAGCTGATAGATTTACAGAAAAGATCCAGAAAAACAAAGACGTGTTTTTTCTCCACACAGATGTTTGTATGTTCAGAGTAAATGTTGATATCAAACCCATTTCTGCTCTCTGAGAAGCTCCGAGTGTTTGTTCATCTAATAATCAGCTCAGATTTCTCTTCAACACTAAAATTCAGTGTGAGATTATAAACAGAGGGACAAACACACGTCTAAAACACACTGAAAGTCACAGAGTCCTGACTCACTTTAGATCAGACTCACTTTAGATCAGACTCACTTTAGATCAGACTCACTTTAGATCAGACTCACTTTAGAGCAGACTCACTTTAGATCAGACTCACTTTAGAGCAGACTCACTTTAGATCAGACTCACTTTAGATCAGACTCACTTTAGAGCAGACTCACTTTAGATCAGACTCACTTTAGATCAGACTCACTTTAAAGCAGACTCACTTTAGATCAGACTCACTTTAGAGCAGACTCACTTTAGATCAGACTCACTTTAGATCAGACTCACTTTAGATCAGACTCAACCTCAGATGATTATTTTTAAAATATACCATACGTCTGTATACTTTAGACATCAGTGTGCTGGTAAAACTGTTAAAAAACTGACGAGTGATAAACTATGTGATAGTTCAGTTCAGCAAGCAGTGTGTGTGTGTGTGTGTGTGTGTGTGTGTGTGTGTGTGTGTGTGTGTGTGTGTGTGTGTGTGTGGAACAGGATAAGGTCATACACCAGCGGGAGTTTAATCTGCTCCGGCCAGCAGAGTAACTGAACAGAACAAAGAGTTGAATTGCACACACACCCACTGCATGATCGATGTGCTCCTTCAGCCTCACTTCACTTTAATTGGCTAGAGAAGACACACACACACACACACACACACATACACACACACACACACCCGCACATGCACACGCACACACACACAATCACAATCATACAGAAAACCCAATAATACACTTAAACTGTATATAAACTCTCTTGTAAACTCTCTCTCTCTCTCTCTCTCTCTCTCTCTCTCTCTCTCTTCTTTTCTCTTTCTCTCTCTATTCTTTTCTCTCTCTATTCTTTTCTCTCTCTCTCTCTTTCTCTCTATTCTTTTCTCTCTCACTCTCTCTTCTTTTCTCTCTCTCTCTCTCTATTCTTTTCTCTTTCTATTCTTTTCTCTCTCTCTCTATTCTTTTCTCTCTCTCTATTCTTTTCTCTTTCTATTCTTTTCTCTCTCTCACTATTCTACTCTCTCTCTCTCTATTCATTTCTCTCTCTCTCTCTATTCATTTCTCTCTCTATTCTACTCTCTCTCTCTCTATTCATTTCTCTCAATCTATTCTTTTCTTTCTCTCTATTATTTTCTCTCTCTCTATTCTACTCTCTCTCTCCCTCTATTCTTTTCTCTCTCTCTCTATTCTTTTCTCTCGCTCTCTCTCACTATTCTTTTATCTCTCTCTCTCTCTCTCTCTCTCTCTCTCTCTCTCTCTCTCTCTCTCTCTCTCTCTCTCTCATATATGTATATATATACACACACACACACTTTACGTATGGAGATGTAAAAGTCATCACTTTATTGTTCACGTACAAAAATAACAATTATTTAAGAAAAAAACCTTAAATTCAAACAAACAGGAAGTAAACACTCTGTTTTTGTCTTACACGCATAAATAGGATTATAAATAAGGAGTCAGGGGGATTCGCACACGTGGCAACACACGTCTAAGTCACAGAAATATCGCGGCCCAGAAATATTCACTTCCACAACAGCAGCACTCACGTCACACATGAGTGTACAGATGTTTTTGCTGATAAAGTACGAAATTGTTAGTGTTCTGGTTCCATGACCGCTGCCTCGGATCAAAATGAAAGCGGATCGACGTTCTCCGATCGGCTAAACGTAACATAACTGCTTACAGATCTCGCTCTGTCCGGCGCTCGTGAACGAAACCAGACGTTTATAAGCTGCATTTTTTCCCATAAATGCAATATCAAGAAACTCTGCGATATTGAGAAGGAAAGTTAGTTTTTTACAGGATGCATCGTGTGACATCATCACAACATGCGAATTCAGACGTATCCCAGTTTCGTATACGTGTGTGAACATGAATACAGCTCTTATAGAAAGGCATTACAGATGTGTCTCCACTGCTAGGAGTATAAAAGAAGCAACCTGTGATTATCAGTTCATCTTGTTTTCCACAAGAAAACAAAAATCTTGATGATCATAAAAAACTGATTAGCGTCGTCTGTACGTTAGGTCTGTTTAAGGCATAACGGTTATTCCAAGAGCAGGAAGCTGAATTTAAAAGCCCTCATGAGCTCTCAGTCGCTCGCTAACGGATAAATCGACACTATGAAAGAGGCTGTTTAAAAGATGACACTTTTCTCAACTTCTTTCTTCGTCTCGTCTGTCGCTCGTTTATAACGTTCATTAACGGGTCTCCTGTGTGAAGAGGTTCGTGTCTCGATGTGTAGATGTTTAGACAGATGTGAACACCAGGTGTGAACAAGATTAAAATCAGATCTCCTAATAGTTTTAGATTTTTCCAGATCAATGTGAAAATAAGCTGTTTCTAAAATGATTCAGTATTCATCACGTCGTCATTATGAGCCGTTGTGCCGGTTGTGCTTGTTGTCCGTCATCGGCGTTCGGTTTTCAGGGCGCTGGTGTGGACATCACAGATGTCGAACCACTGCTTCTGCACCTCTCGAGCTGGCAGCAGGCTGTTGTAGGGCAGTGAGCGCTTCATCTTGCGTGCCCTTTTTCCCACCACCCTCCAGTAGGAGGCGCCCTTTATCAGGAAGAGGGTGTTGTGTGAGTAGGAGAAATACGCGGCATCCAGGTTACTTGTGGGATGGTCACCTGGGGTCAGGGCAGGAAACAGCTCGGTCATTTTCTGAGTAGCTGCTAGCTTGTTAGCTTGGACGCTGAACCTATAAACCTGGAGGGAGATTTATGATTTAAATATGACTGAAGTTTGTGTGAACATTTAAACATTTGAACGGTCTTACCAAGGAACCTCTGAAGAAGTAAATGTGAGCATCTCTCCTGTCGTAGTAGGCCGTGTCGACGGGGCTCGGTACGCCTGGGAAGCCCTCGGAGATAAGACGAGGGTAACGTTGGCCATCTGCGTCTTCAGAGAAGACCTGATCGTTCTGGCTGTCGTATCTCCAGTACTGAGATCCTGCAGCAAAACATATCCATCCAGCGCGATCACTCTCTCTCACTCATTTTCTACCGCTTATCCCAACTATCTCGGGTCACGAGGAGCCTGTGCCTACCTCAGGCGTCATCGGGCATCAAGGCAGGATACACCCTGGATGGAGTGCCAATCCATCGCAGGGCACACACACACACACTCATTCACTCACGCAATCACACACTACGGACGATTTTCCAGAGATGCCAATCAACCTACCATGCATGTCTTTGGACCGGGGGGAGGAAACCGGAGTACCCGGAGGAAACCCCCGAGGCACGGGGAGAACATGCAAACTCCACACACACAAGGTGGAGGCAGGAATCGAACCCCCAACCCTGGAGGTGTGAGGCGAACGTGTTAACCACTAAGCCACCGTGCCCCTTCCAGTGCAATCATATACAGTAAAACAAAATCAATCTTACTTTAACCCATAATTATACTCTCACATTGGGTTTTTGAGTTACCTTTGAAGAAATACGCAGCGTCCGTGTCGCGGCTCCACACGTGCACGTAGGCGTCCACGCCGGAAGACGGGAGTCCGTGCCAACCGACCTGCACGGAGACGGGATCTCCGTAACGTGTTCTGTTGCTGCGGTTCTCATAGAGCCAGTACAAACCGTTACGCATGAAGTAGGTGTTAAAGCGCACGACCACTTCACCATACGCCGTTCTCTCCTTTCTGATCCAATCGAACACAGTGCTGAAGCGACCGCCGCAGCCTCCTGTGAGTGGAGGAACAGAAGGAAGCAGAAAGACTGAGCACAGACTCAGAACTCAGGCTGAAGCTTAAATATCGCTTGCTGGGTTTATATTTCGTATATTTATATTCAAACATTTGGCAAATGCTTTGATCCAAAACCGGTAGAACTTTGATGAGCAGATTATGGGCCGTGCTGATGGTAGATGAAACGTTCCTCAGTCTGTATGAATTTGCCTGCAGTCAATCGATCATGTAAATCTACATATCTAACATCAAGAGATGCGTTGGACATCATCACAGAAACATTTCCAAAGAGGTAAGTTTTCATTCACAGAGTAACACCAGTCCTACGCAGCACTGAGTGGAACCTGTACTGATGTCTGATTCTTGACAGGAAATGACAGACTTTATTTACAAGCCATTAGAGCACTTTTTAAAGCTGAGTTTTACTTTCAGGAGCCGAAACGATCGGCGACATGAGGGCCAGTCGGCGCTAATGAACCTCGCGGTACACGTCCCATTATAGCGCTGATGGATGTGACAGCAGCTGCTCTGCTGGGAGTCGCTTGGGCAGAACGTGATGTTTCACGCTTGCCTTTTCTGAAGCAAAGTGATCATTATCCTTAATGAATTGTCATCTGGAGAGACTTATAATCGCAATCTGTCAGCCACTTTACAGTTGATTTATAATTAATGCCTAGATAGATAGATAGATAGATAGATAGATAGATAGATAGATAGATAGATAGATAGATAGATAGATAGATAGATAGATATATTAATTATGAATCATTAGAGCTTTATTTATTTATTTATTTATTTAGTAATGGCATAATGAAAATTCATTTTTCAAACAAACTAGCTAGCAAACATAAGTTAGCTTTGGGTTTTTAATGTCATATCAGTTATTAATACAGATCAAAAACGCAGATCAGCTTCCAAAGCTACATCGGTCATGCTAATACACCTGAACTGGTCGTCTTGAACTTCGCTAACCAGTTGAGCGTCATCGTATACAGTGGCACCGCATTGTATTCTAGGACTTTGTGTTGCACCTTTGCACCAATTCACAACCCCGTGACGTTAGATGTCCCTGCAAAATGGTAAGTGAAGAAAGTCCTGCTCTTTTTTTTTCATTTAAACACCATTTTTTACTGCGTTAGCAATAATGACATCTGCTTGTAATCGGTCAAAGCGCCACACAACCGTTAACGTCTCACAGGATTAATAAAAATACAGCACTGGGCTTCTGTTAAAGGTGCCTTTCCACACAAAACCGTTTTTACTTGTATTTTTTGATATGTGTTAGGTCCATATGTGTTTGTGTTGTGTCGTGAATGTGAAAACGCACTGTTACCTCCCCGGTCAGTTCTAGCCACTTAAAAGAAATAAGGGGAGAAATCAGGTCAGTTGGAAAAGCTGCTCAGTGTGACGTAGTAATGATCGAGCTCATTACTATTCATGAGCTCTCCCACTTGAGACCGCGCCCCCAGAATTCGTGTAGCTCAGTGAGTTTCCTATACAGCAAGGATGTCTGAACGTCAACGGGCTTGTGAAGAAGCCGTTCTGCCGCAATTCCAGGTGATTGTAAACAAATTTCCTCTAGCCTAGGATACTTATTGTGTGGGTGAATGAATAGTCATGCTCTCATATCCTAGCGGTTAGCCAATCGGAGCCGAGCAGCATAGCTCATTTGAATATTCATGAGCGCAAATCGAGCTGAGTCTTCCTGCAGGCTTTCTGGCGCAAATCGAGCTGAGTCTTCATGCAGGCTTTCTATACCACACTAGAATGGCTTGAAAAAAATGTTACAGAGTCCATGGTAAACTTCTGACATTACCACAAAAGTAATGAAATACGTGTGGCAGGGCACCTTTAAACACATGTAAATCCTGATGAACTGGATAGGGCTGTGCTCTGTTGTTTGCACACACACACACACACACACACACACACACTCTTCAGGTCACACTCCAGTACACAGTCATTTGTACTTACCGTAGAGGTTCTGAATGGCCTTCCTGTCGAGCCAGTCGAGCTCAAAGCCGTCATCCTGTGGTCGATAGCTGGGCTGCATGATGGATCCTGAGCGGTAAATGTGAGGAAGACCCAGCACGTGGCCGATCTCATGCACAGCTACCTGCAAAACATCAGCCAAAAATTCAATATAAGCTCTACAAATATTAGAGATTTTTATGCCATTAGTGAAGGATGTTTTTTCTCTATTTGTTCACATCTGTTTCTCATTTCTGTCCGTGCTCAGGTTATGACCCCCCACTGTGTGTGTAAACTCATGGTAGAAACTATTAAACAAAGTAACGTCATAAAGTTCCAGAATTTTGCTGGGGTGCAGTGTGTGTTCAGTAAGTATTCATTTATATTCATTTAAAGTTCTATTTTTAAAAACACCCAGCCTTCCTTTAACATAGCATACATGGACTTAGGGACTTAATGGCACATAGGCCACGCCTCCTACGTTACTGGACATTTTGTGGGAGTAGGCCACAATCATTTAATAGAGGGTAAATGGGACATATTCCACACCTCCTGAACTGTGAGTTAATGAAACATAAGCCATGTCTTGTACAGTGAGCTGAGTAGCACATAGACCACACATCCCAAATGGGGCTGAATGGAACATCGGCCATGCGTTCTTCCTTGGGGCTAAATGTGACATAGGCCACACCTCCATCACAGGGGTTAACTGACCGATAACATAGGCCACACCTCCTTTACTGGGGCTAAATGGAACATAGGCCACACCTCCTTTACTGGGGCTGAAGTAAACATAGGCCACGCCTCTTTCACTAGGGCTGAATTGAACATAGGCCACGCCTCCTTTACTGGGCTAAACAGAACATAGGCCACACCTCCTTCACAGGGACTGAATGAAACATAGGCCACACTTCCATCACAGGGATTAAGATGTTTCGGCCACACGTCCTTCAGTGGGGCCGAATGGAACATAGGCCACGCCTCCTTCACAAGGACTGAATGAAACATTGGCCACACCTCCTTCACAGGGTTTAACATGTTTTGGCCGCACCTCCTTCACTGGGGATGAATAGAACATAGGCCACGCCTACTTCACTGAGGCAATAAGGAATATAAACCACACCTACTTTGCTGGGAATTAATTAAGAACACACAAACCACGTCTTCTTCAGTGGAGTCGAACAGAACCACATGCCACACCTCCTTTACTGGGACTCCATTCAGATTTCGAGTCTTACCTTAAGCAAGCTGATCCCGTTTCCAGCGTTGGGAGCGGTGAAATGTTCATCATCATCAAAATGGATGTCACCCAGAAACCAGGCATGAGCAAACTCCCTTCCAGCACCATCAAAACTCTGAGCGCATCCAAAGTGGCGACCTTAGTGGGAGAGAACAATGCTGTGATCTACCGTACATCCTCCTCCTCTGACTATCTGATGAGATGATTATAAGTGTATGAAGTGAGCTGTGATTCCAGCACGGCAGACTCGACAGCTACTATAGTACAGGAGGATAAAACTCTGACACGAATCTACAGTCGCGCTATTCAGAGATAACAATGCAGGTATTCAGCGCTTTCCTGTTTAATCATATTTCAGTAATGAGCTCTTTCCCTGAACAAAAGGAAGATCGTTAGTGAAATTAAATCGCGGTTGAAACAAAACCCCAAACCCTGTAGACACATTTAAAACACACTGAATATAAAGAGCTCAACACGGTATATACGGTATACAAAGGATTAACGCTGCACTTACTAACATGAGCTCAGATTGTTTTTGTAACAAATCTGTCACTTCATTAATTAAATAATAGCTATAGCACTTTAGCATTTTAGTTATTAGCATTTCAGATCTAATCAAACCTAGTTTGACGTAATGCTACAATTATATACGTGACTTAAAACGATTAACTATTTACACATATTAAAGAACATTACACTACAAGATATACAAGATTTACATGCTCATATTTCTGCTTCTCCTGTTGTGTTAAGGAATATTTCACCCAACCATGCAAATGTTGCTAATAATTAATTAAAGCTGCAGGACACCAGCTTGAATTATGCAAATGAGGCCATGCTAATAGTCCCTGCTGCTTCATTAATAGCCTCATTAGGATGTTAATTTGCCCCTCGTCTTCAGTTCGGGTCAAAGTGACCCATTTAAATTCTGTTAAAATGATTTTTCCACATGACACTTTTTGTGTATTGTGTAATGAATGTGAACAATGTGTTTTAATCGGTATGCTCGTTTAAATACGGAGATGATGTGTGGATCTTTTCGATCTGTTAGATGCTCTGTTTTTATTAGTGTTTAATATATCAGACCACAATGAAGAAGAGCATCACCTGTGCCGAAGCCCAGCCTGATGTCGATCTCGTCCGGTGGTGAATGCAGATCCTCTATGAACTGCAGAGGTGAGATTTCGCTCCACATCCTAAAAGCCAGCCTGAAGATGTGGCGCTGCTCTTCCACCGAGAGCTGGCTGCTGTAGCCTTCACCAATCAGTCTCCATGTCAGGATGTTCTTAGAGAACGCAGCATGACCCCACAACGCATTGGTGCTTCTTTTAATCCTACTGCTCTTACGTATCGGTGTCTGTAGGTGGTGCTGTTTTTCTGTCTCTGCTTCGTCAGAGGTGTTGTTCTGAGCTACGTCGATGTCTGTGTTGTTACTCTGTGGTGTCGCTGTGATGTTAAAAGGCTCAGAGGATTCGTTTAGGTCCTCTGCAGTAGTGCTGGTCTCCGTGGTTTCAATCTGGTCCTCTTCCTTGTCAGAGACGCCACATCGTGGTTTGTTCATGGCCACCTTCGTGGCGTCATCGAACACACCTGTAACGGGTAAACCAGACACTTGCTGGAACTCCAGCAGAGCTCCGATAAAGTCAGGTGACTCTGGGAGATGTTGGGTGTCCTCCGAGTGAGTAAAGGAAGTCTGGTCCTGAACTGTGTCCTCTAAGAAGATGTCAGAATCAGTTAAAGTATCGACTCCGGGGCTTTGTGTGTGTTCCCAATTCACTGGTTTCATAAACCCATACTTGAAGAGGAAGTGCTAAAGATGGAATGAAAGAACAGAAAACTCATTCTGTCAGAAACCAAACTCAGTAGTCTTCAGAACACATAATACATTTGCATAAAAGCAATCCAAAATGCTAAAAAAACTATAGTAGGCAGCTTCAGGCCAACAAACCAATAATGGGTTATCACCAAATAATATAGATCTTCCAGACTGGACACAGGAGGCTCCAGGCTGCACAGAAACAGCTCCAGGTTAGAGACAAGGAGGTCCAGATTGGACAAAGGCAACCTCTGGCTGGTCAGAAGAAGGACAGGCTCAATGTCTCAGAGGAGACCGTTGGCAGGATGGACTCACACGCCTGGCACAGGGTTGTGGGGTACGTGGAGTCTATCCCAAGTTACTCAGGGCACAAGATATGGAGCAGTTTGAAGGGGGTACCAGCACATTGCAGGGCACAATCGCTCACACACTCTCACACTACTACATACACTACAGACAATTTAGAGATGGCAATCAACCTACAAGGCATGGACTGGAGGAGGAGGCTGGAGTACCTGGAGGAAATCCACAGATCTCAGGGAGAACATGCAAAAACTCCTTAAACACAGGGTTTGCGAGACCCAGAGATGCGAGGCAAATGTACTAACAAATATTGTATGAATTAAAAATATGTACATTTTTTGAAAGAATTAACCAAAGGCTTACTATAACCATGTAGCTGAGGTTGTTGCAGTAGAACAGTGTGTTTCTCTTCCTAACCTGAGCAGTGTCCATATCAGTGACGAGCTCAGCCAGGTGAGAGGAGAACATCTCTACATCCGAATGATCTCGACTGTGGAACAGTTTCTCTGATACGCTGGAGCCCATGAAGGCCATGAAGACCAAACAGATCTGTGATGACATCATTAGCTGGAAGCGAAACGATCTAATAATGAATAATGAATGATGAAATTTAAATAATCTACAGATACCAGAGACGAGATTTAGTCATGATGTCAGTCAGAGGTGAACATTGAGCAGAGGATCCGTTAGAGGAGCCGTATATATAGGCACCGGCTGTCACGTGCGTCCTCTTTGAAGTTCGTTTAAAAGAAATTCTAACGGTCATAACGGTCATTCAAACGGTCATAACGCCTAAGTCTAACGGTTTGGTGTGAAAATTGTAATAACTGGTGTTTTATTTACAAAAAAAACAAAAAATCTGACAAACAAACCTTATATATAACGAGACCTTTTTAGTAAACACACCACCGTAACCCTTCTGTATGAACATTAACTCCAAAAAAAAACACCTTAATCTTTGCTTTCTGTGTCTTTAATCTTCGCTGCGCGAGCGCCACGCGCTTCACACCTACCTGTGAGCGCACCTGCGCGTGCACGTGCCACTCGGAAAACGCAAAGCCAGGTGCGTTAAGTCAGGTTTTTATTTTTATTGCTTTATTTCTGTTGTCTGTCAGGTGGATGGGACGTTTTACAGCTTCTACTGTGGGGGGCAGGTGCGTCAGGGTCGAGTGCAAAATTGTGACGTTTGTTTTATTGTCAAAAATATAATATATTAACGACAGTGTGTGTGTCCC
Organism: Tachysurus vachellii; assembly: GCF_030014155.1. Classification (NCBI taxonomy): domain Eukaryota; kingdom Metazoa; phylum Chordata; class Actinopteri; order Siluriformes; family Bagridae; genus Tachysurus; species Tachysurus vachellii. Next base: position 3,081,193 of record NC_083461.1, read on the forward strand.
CCCCCCCATGTTTCCCCCACTGATACACACAAGATTGGCTCATTTTACTGACATAATATTCACGTAAAAGCTGGAAAATAAAATATGGTAAACTGCACAGACATGCAATAACAATTTATTACAAATAAAATTATATACTTTTGAAATGTATTCTAACGAAATGGATCATCTCGATCTGAGAAATCGTTAGTTTACACCATTATACCCTTAATTACCCTTATGACAAACAGTATTTATGAATATGCAAAAATATGCAAATACAGACGCTAGTCTAATATCGCTAATATTAGCTAATTTAGCTGGCTAGCTGACTGCAAGCGACTACTAGCTTACGATTTTGTAAAAAAAAAAAAAAAAAAAAAAAAAAAACACGACACAAGTGGGATTTTAGTTTGATTATGTTTAACATTTAACCTCTAAGAATAACATTACAATCAGGGTTATATTAATCGCTAATCATTTCTACTGTAAATTAGCTAGCTACAGTTAATTAGCATGAAACAAAGTTCCACACTTCACCCAGTAACTTTGTGATTGGTCAAAGTCCAAAATACCAGGTGAATTTAATGTATTTCTAAAGAGTCAAAAATGATAAAGCACCCAGTAATTTGTGGTCACAGAGATATAAACATACTACGGTGATTATTTCCCTTCAACGGCACATCCTGTTGTGTTTTATTCCTTACTTTGCATTAATGCATGTCCAGTCATTCTCACAACTTTGTCTTAAGTGAGAAAAACAAACAGTGTGAAAGTATAAACTGTCCTTTATTTGCATTTTCATCTGAAACAGAACTCAGAACAGAGCCGTAACACAGAGTCATTACAGCGCATCAAATACAAACATTGTGATGATAATCAAAATAAAAGCAGCGCAACAAAATACAGAAAAACTGTCCGTTTCTTGGACGGATGCGTCGCGGGATATCGAGCGGAATCGACGGTAATAATATTCGGTAACTTTTGTAGGTTGTTTTTTTCTTTGATCTAAAGTTTTTATTGTATATTCAGTTTCTTCAATCTTCCAGTTATTTTGCTGTATTTCCAAAATCTGGCAAAACATCAGTAATAAGATTATGGTGTGTATTCAGTAAAGCTTATGACCGACTAACCGATATGTTTATTTAATGTTGCCTAAATGTTGTGATCTTTTAGCTTTGGATGTGATAGCTCAGGTGTTGATGGACGGAGGCTGGGGTCAGAGGTCGTCGCTTAGGCTGTGTGTGATGGCTGTGGCCAGGTGCTGCGGCGTGGGTTTCTGAGCCGAGCAGCTGACGCTCACACCAGCTTCCTGTAGAGCCTCGGCCGTGGTGGGACCGATAGCAGCAAACTGGAATGTTCATGCACACACACACACACACACACTTTTACAATCCAAATGTACTTAGAACCTAAACTATACTGTATATATGGTATAATCCAGTTTATTAATTAATCCTCTAATCCAGTGTAAATATTTACATTAAAGACTTGTAATAAAGCAGAAAGGATATGTTAACGATTCAATAAATGATTCATAAATGATTCATTCTAAATGAAGAGATTTATTATCTAAACTTATTGCAGCGTTCAGCAAAAACAAAACAAAACATTTTTTTATATGTTAAAATGTGCAAACAAATGATCATTTTTAACTTAATTCATTAATTTAAAGATTTCCTTTTACAGAGTCTAAAGATTCAAGATTCAAAGATTCAAATGTGTACAGACACTAAGACAGAAAAACAGAACCCTGACCACCTGATTATTGCTGATTTCTTTCCTATAATAGCATGTCCTGGTGTGTTATATTCCTTTTACCTTTTTAAAATGTATTAAAAAACAACTCTGAGCTACATCAGTTATAAGGAGTCATTTTCTCACCACCACGTTTTATTTCCTCTGCTCACGCACGTTTTTGACCCGTTTGCGTGAAGCGCCGTGAAGTGGTTACTATAGAAACCATAACGTATTATACTGAACAGGTTAATATACACCTGTTATATTTCTGCTGTTATAGAAACTGAATCAAAACCTTCTGACCAATCAGAATGCAGAAGCGGGTGTGAGTCGTGATATCACCTTGATCTGGTCCAGTTGTTCTCCAGCCAGTTTCTTTACCAGCTCCAGACAAAACTTTACTCCAGAAGGACTGAAGAAAGCAACACTGGCTGGAACTCCCTGACACACACACACACACACACACACACACACACGTTAAACACTGGACACTGAACAGTATACATACATTAGCACATGTTTTATATTCCTATACAGAAACCTGTATATTTATTTAAATATATTCGCATTCCCTGTTTTCTATTTGAGAATTCTACAATTTTACTTTCAAGTTAATTCTTGGTTCAATGTTTTTTTAAGACTTTATTTAGAATACGAAGCACTTTAAAGTTACTGGCTTTTTGAAACTGAATGATAGGTCATATTCTCATATATAGATACTACAGACTAGATCATGTCTACCTCCAACATCATCTTCCATCTCCAGAGCTTTAGGTGATGATCAGATGGAGTGAGAGACAGAGTTAAAGGTGGAGAGCTGAACGATACGGCAGGAGTTTAAAGGGTTAAAGCTGTGAGTGAACGTCACCTGCTCTGTGAAGTAGCGCGTGATGTTCTTCTCCAACTCTGGATGTTCAGCCGTCTCATAGACTGTTAGAGTCTCCAGAGAAATACCTGAGAGGGCAGAAACAAAATAGCCAGGAGGTGAAAGAGAGATTTTTTTATTTGAACTCAGCTTTATTAAATAAACAATCAGCTGCAATAAAAGATTATAAAACAGATGACATTCAACATCACTTCAATCTAAAAGTGTTCAAATCATTCACTGCTATAAAAAAATGACAATCTTGTGTGTAGTAAGAGAGAGAAAGAGAGAGAGAGAGTGTTTGTGTGTGTGTGAGCAAGAGAGGGAGAGAGAGAGAGAGAGTTTGTGTGTGTGAGCAAGAGAGGGAGAGAGAGAGAGCGAGAGAGAGTTTGTGTGTGTGTGTGTGAGCAAGAGAGAGAGATAGAGAGAGAATTTGTGTGTGTGTGAGCAAGAGAGGGAGAGAGAGAGAGAGAGAGCGAGAGAGTTTGTGTGTGTGTGTGAGCAAGAGAAAGAGAGAGTGTTTGTGTGTGTGAGCAAGAGAAAGAGAGAGAGAGTTTGTGTGTGTGTGTGTGTGTTAGTGTGTGTGTGTGAGCAAGAGAGAGAGATAGAGAGAGAATTTGTGTGTGTGTGAGCAAGAGAAAGAGAGAGAGTGTTTGTGTGTGTGAGCAAGAGAAAGAGAGAGAGAGTTTGTGTGTGTGTGTGTTAGTGTGTGTGAGTGAGCAAGAGAGAGAGATAGAGAGTTTGTGTGTGAGAGCAAGAGAGAGAGATAGAGAGAGAGAGAAAGAGAGCATGAGAGATAACCTGCTAACGTTCTCCTTGTAATAGTGCACAGTCAGACGCTGTGCTGTAATTACGATAGTGAACAAACACACACACACACACACACACACACACAGTGTCTCTCACCATGTTGTCTCAGTGTTGTAGGCAGCACTTCCCTCTTCAGAGAGCCACAGGGAAAAAAAAGAGGCAAAGACATGGAGTTTTCTCCTAGAATCACACACACACACACACACACACACACACACACACACACACACACACACACAAAATAACTTCCTGTTCCATGTTGCTAAACTGTACAGAGCTGTGTTTTTTTCTTACTCTCAATAATGAGTCGAGACAGAACCTCAGCCGTGCCTGTGTGTTCGCCGAGGGGCTTCAGACCCAGAGCCTCAACTACACACACACACACACACACACTTTAATTAGCAGCTCATTAGTTAATTCAGTAAAGAGAAAGGCAGCAGGCGAGTGTGAATGTCACCTCTGTGGCAGAGTCAGCGGCTGAGCTCCTGAACTAACATCCTGAGCGTTACGACTGCGTAATTCACTCTATAGAGCTGTTATTACACTCAGCACATGTTCACTTCACACAGGACACACTGAGGTTAATACAGAGCCTGTGACGTGTCATTACAGCAGAGAATAAAACACTGGCTGTGGCTGCAAATAGAACTTTTCCCAGTATTTCTGCATTGGAATGTTATTGACATTGATACACATTTAATATTAATTTGGACACATAAATAAATTCATATAATAATTACATTCATTATTGTATATAATAGAGTTTATTTAAATAATTAAACAATTAAATAATTGATTAAATAATTTCAAACATCATACTAAACTTTTTACTTAATAAAAAAAATAACTTTGGCATCTGCACACTGACTCTGAACAAACTTATTAATGTGTGCGTGGGTGTGTGTGTGTGTGTAGTGTGTGTGCGTGTGTATGTGTGTGCGTGGGTGTGTGTGTGTGTGTAGTGTGTGTGCGTGTGGTGTGTGTGTGTGTGGTGTGGGTGTGCGTGTGGTGTGGGTGTGCGTGTAGTGTGTTTGCGGTGTGTGTGTGTGTGTGTGTGTGTGTGTGGTGTGCGTGTGTTGTGTGTGTGTGTGGTGTGTGTGTAGTGTGTGGTGAGTGTGTGTGGTGTGTGTGTGTGTAGTGTGTGTGCGAATGTGGGGTGCATGTGTGGGGTGCGTGTGTGGGTGCGTGTGGTGTGTGTGGTGTGTGTGTGTGGTGAGTGTGTGTGGTGTGGTGTGTGCGTGTGTGTGTGGGTAGTGTGTGTGTGTGTGTGTGGTGGTTGTGTGTGCGTGTGTGTGTGGTGTGTGTGCGGTGTGTGTGCATGTGTGTGTGTGGTGTGTGTGTGCGTGTGGTGTGTATGTGTGTGGTGTGTGTACTGTATGCGTATGTGTGTGTGTGGTGTGTGTGCGTGTGTGGTGGTTGTGTGTGTGAGTGTGTGTGTGTGGTGGTTGTGTGTGTGTGTGTGTGTGCGTGTGTGGTGGTTGCGTGTGCGTATGTGTGTGTGGTGGTTGTATGTGTGTATGTGTGTGTGGTGGTTGTGTGTGCGTATGTGTGTATGTGTGTGTGGTGGTTGTATGTGTGTATGTGTGTGTGGTGGTTGTGTGTGCGTATGTGTGTATGTGTGTGTGGTGGTTGTGTGTGTGTATGTGTGTGTGTGGTGGGTGTGTGTGTGTGGTGTGTGTGTGTGTATGTGTGTGTGGTGGTTGTGTGTGCGTATGTGTGTATGTGTGTGTGGTGGTTGTGTGTGCGTATGTGTGTGTGCGTGTGTGGTTGTTGTGTGTGTGTGTGTATGTGTGTGTGTGTGTGTATGTGTGTATGTGTGTGTGGTGGTTGCGTGTGTGTATGTGTGTGTATGTGTGTGTGGTTGTTGTGTGTGTGTGTGTGTGTGTGTGTGTATGTGTGTGTGTGTGTGTGTGGTTCACTCACCTAATGATGCGGTCACTTTCCCCACCACATACACAGACTTCATGCCCCACTGTTCCTTCACTGTGTCCCAATCTGAAAATGTTCAAATAATTGTTTAGAAAATATTTTAGAGGTGAAATTCTCCAAAATTGGAACAGTGTATAGTTCAGTTGTTCTTTTTAGAACTGATCAGTACTCTTCGGAGCATCGCGTTCTACACAGAACCCATTTACATTAGAACGTTAGAACTGGAATCCAAACAAAAATAAACCCAATTATATAAAAACGAATATTTTTTTGGCTGAGATTAAAAACAGAAGACAGCTTATAGTGGCCCCTAGTGGCCAACTAGTGTCACTGCATTAAATACAAACTATTCATTTTATAACAATTGTTAAAAATCCTAAAGTCTTGGACAGAGTCTATTCTCTCTGTCACACACACACACACACACACACACACACACCTTCTCTGTTTTCAATGCACCGTCTAACAGCCTCCACCGCTCTGGGACTTGTGAAAACGAGCCCGCCATATCTCTGTGTATCAAACAGCTGTGTGTGTATCAACACACACACACACACACACACACACACACACACAGTTAGACAAATTAGTTCTACAATAATTCTACAATATCATAAACTGTACATTATTCCATCACTTTCAATTTATTTTAACTGTCTAGTGCTTTTATCAGTGGACATTGTCTCAAAGCAGCTTTATAGAAACATAAAACAAGTAAAAGTTATAGTTTAAAGTTTAAACTTTACTATTTATCTCTAACATTTATCCCTAATGATCCACCCTGAGGTGAGGATGGTGAAGAAAAACTCCCTGAGCTGATATGAGGAAGAAACCTTGAGAGGAACCAGACTTAGAACTTAACCTCATCCTCATTTGGGTGAATCTGGACAGGAAATAATGTCAATGTAAATAATGTAAATAATGTCAATGTAAATAATGTAAATAATGTAAATGTAAATAATGTCAATGTAAATAATGTAAATAATGTCAGTGTAAATAATGTACATAATGTAAATGTAAATAATGTAAATAATGTCAATGTAATTAATGTAAATAATGTCAATGTAAATGATGTATATAATGTAAATAATGTAAATAATGTAAATAATGTCAATGTAAATAATGTAAATAATGTCAGTGTAAATAATGTAAATAATGTCAGTGTAAATAATGTAAATAATGTCAGTGTAAATAATGTAAATGTAAATAATGTAAATAATGTCAATAATGTAAATAATGTCAATGTAAATAATGTAAATAATGTCAGTGTAAATAATGTAAATAATGTCAGTGTAAATAATGTAAATGTAAATAATGTAAATAATGTCAATAATGTAAATAATGTCAATGTAAATAATGTCAGTGTAACTAATGTAAATAATGTAAATGTAAATAATGTAAATAATGTCAATGTAAATAATGTCAATGTAAATAATGTAAATAATGTCAATGTAAATAATGTAAATGTAAATAATGTAAATAATGTAAATAATGTCAATGTAAATAATGTAAATAATGTAAATAATGTCAGTGTAAATAATGTAAATAATGTAAATGTAAATAATGTAAATAATGTCAATGTAAATAATGTAAATAATGTCAATGTAAATGATGTATATAATGTCAGTGTAAATAATGTAAATAATGTAAATAATGTCAGTGTAAATAATGTCAGTGTAAATAATGTAAATGTAAATAATGTCAATAATGTCAGTGTAAATAATGTAAATAATGTCAATGTAAATAATGTAAATAATGTAAATAATGTCAGTGTAAATAATGTAAATAATGTCAATGTAAATAATGTAAATGTAAATAATGTCAATGTAAATGTACATAATGTAAATAATGTCAGTGTAAATAATGTAAATAATGTCAGTGTAAATAATAATAATGTCAGTGTAAATAATGTAAATGTAAATAATGTAAATAATGTCAATAATGTAAATAATGTCAATGTAAATAATGTCAGTGTAACTAATGTAAATAATGTAAATGTAAATAATGTAAATAATGTAAATGTAAATAATGTCAATGTAAATAATGTAAATAATGTCAATGTATATAATGTCAGTGTAAATAATTTAAATAATGTAAATAATGTCAATGTAAATAATGTAAATAATGTAAATAATGTCAGTGTAAATAATGTAAATAATGTCAATGTAAATAATGTAAATGTAAATAATGTAAATGTAAATAATGTCAATAATGTCAGTGTAAATAATGTAAATGTAAATAATTTAAATAATGTAAATAATGTCAATGTAAATAATGTAAATAATGTAAATGTAAATAATGTCAATGTAAATAATGTCAATGTAAATAATGTAAATAATGTCAATGTATATAATGTCAGTGTAAATAATTTAAATAATGTAAATAATGTCAATGTAAATAATGTAAATAATGTAAATAATGTCAGTGTAAATAATGTAAATAATGTGAATGTAAATAATGTAAATGTAAATAATGTAAATGTAAATAATGTCAATAATGTCAGTGTAAATAATGTAAATGTAAATAATTTAAATAATGTAAATAATGTCAATGTAAATAATGTAAATAATGTAAATAATGTCAGTGTAAATAATGTAAATAATGTCAATGTAAATAATGTAAATGTAAATAATGTAAATAATGTCAATGTAAATAATGTCAGTGTAACTAATGTAAATAATGTAAATGTAAATAATGTAAATAATGTAAATGTAAATAATGTAAATGTAAATAATGTAAATAATGTCAATAATGTAAATAATGTCAATGTAAATAATGTCAGTGTAACTAATGTAAATAATGTAAATGTAAATAATGTAAATAATGTCAATGTAAATAATGTCAATGTAAATAATGTAAATAATGTCAATGTAAATAATGTGAATGTAAATAATGTAAATAATGTCAATGTAAATAATGTCAATGTAAATAATGTAAATAATGTAAATAATGTAAATAATGTCAGTGTAAATAATGTAAATAATGTAAATGTAAATAATGTAAATAATGTCAATGTAAATAATGTAAATAATGTCAGTGTAAATAATGTAAATAATGTCAGTGTAAATAATGTAAATAATGTCAATAATGTCAGTGTAAATAATGTAAATAATGTCAGTTTAAATAATGTAAATAATGTCAATGTAAATAATGTAAATAATGTCAGTGTAAATAATGTAAATAATGTCAATAATGTCAGTGTAAATAATGTAAATAATGTCAGTTTAAATAATGTAAATAATGTCAATGTAAATAATGTAAATAATGTCAATGTAAATAATGTCAGTGTAAATAATGTAAATAATGTAAATAATGTCAGTGTAAATAATGTAAATGTAAATAATGTCAATAATGTAAATAATGTCAATCTAAATAATGTAAATAATGTCAGTGTAAATAATGTCAATAATATAAATAATGTCAATAATGTAAATAATGTAAATGTAAATAATGTCAATAATGTCAGTGTAAATAATGTAAATAATGTAAATAATGTCAGTGTAAATAATGTCAATAATATAAATAATGTCAATAATGTAAATAATGTAAATAATGTAAATGTAAATAATGTCAATAATGTCAGTGTAAATAATGTAAATAATGTCAATAATGTCAGTGTAAATAATGTAAATAATGTCAATAATGTCAGTGTAAATAATGTAAATAATGTCAATGTAAATAATGTCAATAATGTCAGTGTAAATAATGTAAATAATGTAAATAATGTCAGTGTAAATAATGTAAATAATGTCAATAATGTCAGTGTAAATAATGTAAATAATGTCAATAATGTCAGTGTAAATAATGTAAATAATGTCAATGTAAATAATGTCAATAATGTCAGTGTAAATAATGTAAATAATGTAAATAATGTCAGTGTAAATAATGTAAATAATGTCAATGTAAATAATGTAAATAATGTCAATAATGTCAGTGTAAATAATGTAAATAATGTAAATAATGTCAATAATGTCAGTGTAAATAATGTCAGTGTAAATAATGTAAATGTAAATAATGTAAATAATGTCAGTGTAAATAATGTAAATAATGTCAATAATGTCAGTGTAAATAATGTAAATAATGTAAATAATGTCAATGTAAATAATGTAAATAATGTCAATAATGTCAATAATGTCAGTGTAAATAATGTCATTTCTACAACAGTTTATAGTCCAGTGGAATTGTCCATAATCCTTGACTGGGTTCATGTCGTGTTTCCTCTGAGAAACAAACACACATTTAAACTGTAATTCTTTCAATCAAACAAAATAAAGTTAGTCATCTTCTCCTTTCTGTGCAGTTTCTATTTTTTGTCATCTACAGCTTGGTTTCCCTTCTACTTAAAAAGTATTTCTCAATGATCACGTTTTCTCAGTTGGTGGTGATGACGTTACGGATGCATCTGAAAAAACAAAGGCATAAATGGAGCTCTAATCGAGAGCCAAGTCACTCTGTCACTATCTAATCACCAGATTATCAATGATTGGAGCAAAAAATCTGCAACAAATGTAGACACGTAAAATGAAACGTGTTTTTACTGTAAAAGACGGGGAGAGTTTCTATTGCGCCACTAGCAGGAAGTCAGCAGTCAGTACTGTGTGTAGACGAGTGTGATCTGATACTAAACCTGATCTGACAGACGAGTCAGGGAGACAAACTGAAACGCCAGGACGGGGATGAGTGTAGCCGAGTGTCCATACACCGAAAGCTCCTGAAAAAATACACATCCACACATCCAGGAGAGATAATGAGATTATTTCAGGAAAGGATTTTCAAGAACATTTCTGCTACTTTGACCTGGATACAGCGCTTACTGAGGAGGAAACAATGACTGAAATGCAAAGTGATGACAATATACAGTATGATTTCAGGCATGGTTAAGCAAAGAATATCAAAACCACTGAACAAATTATGACAAAATAAAAAAATTTAAAAAAGCGACAAGGAGTCTTTTAAGTGTCGACTCTTATTTTTGAACCGAGTCAAATGATCTGACTCACTGAGAAGAACCATCTATAGAGATGAATGTAATATCGTCATACTGTATATGCAGCTCTCCAGCTCGCTCTTCTTCTCTCTCTCTCTCTCTCTCTCTCTCTCTCTCACTCTCCTGCAATTTGTAGTGTTATAACCGGGAATTTAAACAAATTTAACTGTGATTATTTATAATAAATAAAGTACAAAATATTGGCACCCCCGGTTCTGTGAAACCCCTAAATAAGTCCTGGTGTAAGACGTTACTATCAGGAGTCCAGAATAATTGGAACGAAGCTGACCTGCACGTGAATATTTATTTATACCAGGATAAACACAACTGTTCCTGGACAGAGAACACACACACACACACACACACACACACACACACACACACACACACACACACACACACACATACAAACAGCATCATGAAGATCAAAATCTATTTAATTTCTATTGTTAATATTATCTGTATTCACCTTGGGACTGAGAGTAACTTCAACTTCAATTCTCTATGTATGTACTGTACATGTAGAAGAGTTGACAATAAAGAAAAACTTAAACTTGAACTTGAAAAAGAGCTTTGTGTTTTTTTCTACACCACAATTTACCAGTCATGAGAGTTTCTGCACCTTTAACACACCTGATTCAACTGATCAGCTAATGAACAGCTTGTGATGAGTTAAATTATTAATTAAATAAGAGAAAACACTCAGGTGTGTAAGACAGAGGGGTCAGAAACACTTACCTTGATGTATGGATCTGATCCACTCTCGCTCTCTCTGGGCTCTTTTAACACCAGCACCTTCATTCTGTCACCTGTAGCTATTACACAAAACAGTGCAATGTGACCCAGGGAGCGTGTGCATGCTTATAACCGCTTATAAGCAGTGAGTGAGCACAAGGCACGTGGAACAACGCCTTAAAATAAACACATGCACAAAACTGATAACAGAGAAGTGCACAAGAGCAGTGCAAGCAACACACAACATGTTCTACACAATGACTAACAATGTGGAAATGTGACTAGAAATAACGTTTCCTTCAACAACAACAACAACAACAACAACAACAATAATAATATTAATAATAATAAACCTGCAGTTCCTGCTCTTCACAAACGAGCGGTTAAAAGTTCACCTTCTCTCATGTTATACAGTATTTAAATATAAAAATATGATTTAATAAATCAGGAAATATATCAAATAAACTTTCAGTGCTGGGATTGTTTATATTTTCTGGTCCTCTGTAAAGTAACACAGCTATTTGACCTTTTTTCAAAATTAAAGCTTGTTTATATTAAAAGTACATGTTGTAAGATACGTTATACAATTAGAATTATTTCAATAAGGTGTTATTATTTATTGTTTTATGTCTATTATTTAAACATGTTCTAAAATAACATTTATTTGTATTTCAAGACATTCCCATCGAGACACTTATCTTAAAAAAACAACCAGGAAGAAGAAGAGGTCAGAGTCACATTATTGGTTGGCTGGGTGTTTTAGTCCCGCCTTTTAATCTATGATTGGCTAGTGTCACCTTGCTTGCTGAGCTGTGATTGGCTAACAGGAAGAAGGTGACTCTTTAGGGTGGTACTACGCCCTTAAGTTTTGGATGAAATGAGTGAGTCACTCGAGTTCACATTATTCTCTTAACCAAACTCACTGTATTTAAACTAACATGAATGACACCATACTTACAGGGTATTTTGACTTCGAGCGGCATTTCGATGAAAAAGTTGCATTTAAATGGTTTGAGGAAAACTGGTGAGTAAACTGGCCAATCTTTTTTACTCAATGAATCAATGAATCAACCAATGAATCAAACAACGAATCGATGAATCAAACAACGAATCGATGAATCAACCAATGAATGAAATTTCACTGTGTCTAGATTCAAAATTCCACTGCATTACATATTTCTTTTTAGTAAATGTTACTAAGCCTTTCTTAAGAAATATAAGTCAGATATTAAAGAGAATTGTTCTTTCTGTCATTCACTTGTTTTGGCAATACACACACACACACACACACACACACACACACACAGACATTTTGGTCTGATATGTTAATGTTTATCCAGTCGTATTTTATAAGTGACTTTTCTTTCTGTTTTAAAGATGTTTTCTTTGGATTGTTCGACTATTCTAAAGAAAATATAAAGAAATAATTAATAATTTGTGTTTCCTACTGGCTAAATTTCACATACATAAACAAACATTTACTGGCTCTAAACATCTTTTCTGTAATCAGAGATGATCTTGACATGTATATTGAAACTATTCAATGCTCTATTAATCCCAAAGCTATGAAAACTGTTTCTCTTTATTTATCCTTTTTGTCCTCTTAAAGTTTACATAATCTATATTACATTGTTGTTGTATTATTACCCTGACAATTTATTTATTTGTGTTTACGTATGTTTCTTCTTTGTATTTCATATAATGCTTTGATGTTTTGTACTGTTTTATAATATTTAAATATATATATATATATATATATATATATATATATATATATATATATATATATATATATATATATAATTTCTTTTTAGTATTATATTAATTACAGAAATAAAAAAATTTACAAAAAAGAAAGGAAAGACCTACTTAAATGTGTCCCATGTTACTGAAATCACTCATCTGTCTGTCTATATATCTGTCTGTCTGTATATCTGTCTGTCTGTATATCTGTCTGTATGTCTATATCTGTCTGTCTGTATATCTTTCTGTCTGTATGTCTGTCTGTCTGTCTGTATATCTGTCTGTCTGTATATCTGTCTGTATATCTGTCTGTCTGTCTGTCTGTCTGTATATCTGTCTGTCTGTATATCTGTCTGTCTGTATATCTGTCTGTCTGTCTGTCTGTATATCTGTCTGTCTGTATATCTGTCTGTATATCTGTCTGTCTGTCTGTCTGTATATCTGTCTGTCTGTATATCTGTCTGTCTGTCTGTCTGTATATCTGTCTGTCTGTATATCTGTCTGTCTGTATATCTGTCTGTCTGTATATCTGTCTGTCTGCCTGTATAACTGTCTGTATATGTCAATTTCTCTGTATATCTGTCTGTCTGTCTGTATATCTGTCTGTCTGTATATCTGTCTGTCTGCCTGTATAACTGTCTGTATATTTGCCAATTTCTCTGTATATCTGTCTGTCTGTATATCTGTCTGTCTGTCTGTTTGTCTGTATATCTGTCTGTATATCTGTCTGTCTGTCTGTATCTGTCTGCCTGTCTATCTGTCTGTATATCTGTCTGTCTGTCTGTCTGTCTGTCTGTCTGTCTGTCTGTTTGTCTGTCTGTCTGTCTGTCTGTCTCTGTCTGTCTGCCTGTCTATCTGTCTGTATATCTGTCTGTCTGTCTGTCTGTCTGTCTGTCTGTCTCTGTCTGTCTGTCTGTCTATAATGTCTGCAGTGTTGCAGTAAAAGTACTGTATTAATGTAAGTAGAAGCAGGATGTTGGTAAGAAAAGCTGTAAAAACAAAACTTCATTTCTTACAACTTTGCTTTATGTTTTGCTCACATTTCTTTAGAAACTCTGTTGTTGTTGTTGTTGTTGTTGTTGTTGTTGTTGTTTTTAACTACTCCATAACAACATCCGTCCATCCATCCGTCCATCCATCCGTCCGTCTATCCGTTTAATCACACCATCCATATCCCTGGTATCTGCAGTGTACTTTATGTAGAAGTTATTTGAGAAATGTGTAAGACTTTCCTCAGCAGTGTTTCTGCTTGTGCACCTGAGACGTGAGACGTGAGACGTGACGTCCCCACTGTAAACAGCAGTCCTGTACACTTTGGGGGTTTTTGACGCCTCTCGTGATGATTTCTGTTGTGAGACGTGATCCTTTATTCAGATTTGTTTAAGATACAAAATGAAAGCTGTTCTAAATCTGTCTGTCACTGACTACATGTCTGTCTGCCAGTGTATTTATGTATAGTTGTCTTTCTCCTTATTTTGGTCTGTGTAACTGACTACATGTCTGTCTATCTGTGGGTCTATCTGCCTGTATGTCTGTCTATCTGTGGGTCTATCTGCCTACATGTCTGTCTATCTGTGGGTCTATCTGCCTACATGTCTGTCTATCTGCCTACATGTCTGTCTATCTGTAGGTCTATCTGCCTACATGTCTGTCTATCTGTAGGTCTATCTGCCTACATGTCTGTCTATCTGTGGGTCTATCTGCCTACATGTCTGTCTATCTGCCTGTATGTCTGTCTATCTGTAGGTCTATCTGCCTACATGCCTGTCTATCTGCCTACATGCCTGTCTATCTGCCTACATGTCTGTCTATCTGTGGGTCTATCTGCCTACATGTCTGTCTATCTGTGGGTCTATCTGCCTACATGTCTGTCTATCTGTGGGTCTATCTGCCTACATGTCTGTCTATCTGCCTACATGTCTGTCTATCTGTAGGTCTATCTGCCTACATGTCTGTCTATCTGTGGGTCTATCTGCCTACATGTCTGTCTATCTGTGGGTCTATCTGCCTACATGTCTGTCTATCTGCCTACATGTCTGTCTATCTGTAGGTCTATCTGCCTACATGCCTGTCTATCTGCCTACATGTCTGTCTATCTGCCTACATGTCTGTCTATCTGTGGGTCTATCTGCCTACATGCCTGTCTATCTGCATTCCTGCCCCTCAGGTTGTTAGTCTGCCTGCCTGTCTATCTGCATTCCTGCCCCTCTGAATATCAGTTTGCTTGTCTTCCTTTTTATCTGTCTCTCTTTCAGTCTGCTGGTCTCTCTGACTCTCTATCTATCTGTCTGTCAGTAATTGAATTCTCTTACAGTTATGAACCGTACAGATGATGAAAGACTAAATGTACAAAGTCTCTCTTGTGCAGGACCAGATGAGGACACGGCCATGAGCTGTCTTTAAAAACATGTCTATAACGATGGTGCTGATATCTGACTGATACACACACACACACACACTCTTACACACAATCTCACTTTCTCTCACACACACCCTCTCTCTTTCTTATACACACGCTCTCAGATACACACTCTCACACATACACACTCTCACTCACATACACACACACTTTCCCATACATACTCTCACACACACTCTCACACACATTCACAAACACACACACATACATACACACACATGCACAAACACGCACGCACACACACACACACACACACTCTCTCTTACACACAATCTCACTTTCTTTCACACACACCCTTTCTCTTTCTTACACACACACTCACATACACACTCTCTCAGATACACGCTCTCACACATACACACTCTCACTCACATACATACACACACACACTCTCTCTCACTCACAGACACACACCCTCACACACTTAAATACACACACACACACACTTTCCCATACATACTCTCACACACACTCTCACACACATATACAAACACAGACATGCAATCTCACACACTCTTACACATACACGCTAACACACACCGTCACACTCTCACACATACTCACACTTACACGTTCTGCGTGGCCATAAAAGACCTTTAACCGCCCCTTGCTCTGATGTGTGTGTGTGTGTGTGTGTGTGTGTGTGCAAAGTCTCTTTTACTTTCTGAGTGTTATATAACACTAGTCAAGTGTAATGAGTTCAGAGTTCAGATGGAGAATAACCTTCTTCTCCTGACTTTGACCTGGTCCTGATTGTGTAAGATGAAAAACATTAGTTTTTTTTAAATCAGACGTGCTGCGTGTGTGTGTCAGATCAGACGTGCTGCGTGTGTGTGTCAGATCAGACGTACTGCGTGTGTGTGTGTCAGATCAGACGTGCTGCGTGTGTGTGTGTCAGATCAGACGTGCTGCGTGTGTGTGTGTCAGATCAGACTTGCTGCGTGTGTGTGTGTGTCAGATCAGACGTGCTGCGTGTGTGTGTGTCAGATCAGACGTGCTGCGTGTGTGTGTGTCAGATCAGACGTGCTGCGTGTGTGTGTGTCAGATCAGACGTGCTGCGTGTGTGTGTGTGTCAGATCAGACGTGCTGCGTGTGTGTGTCAGATCAGACGTGCTGCGTGTGTGTGTCAGATCAGACGTGCTGCGTGTGTGTGTGTCAGATCAGACGTGCTGGGCGTGTGTGTGTGTCAGATCAGACGTGCTGGGCGTGTGTGTGTGTCAGATCAGACTTGCTGCGTGTGTGTGTGTGTCAGATCAGACTTGCTGCGTGTGTGTGTGTGTCAGATCAGACGTGCTGCGTGTGTGTGTGTGTCAGATCAGACGTGCTGCGTGTGTGTGTCAGATCAGACTTGCTGCGTGTGTGTGTGTGTCAGATCAGACGTGCTGCGTGTGTGTGTGTCAGATCAGACGTGCTGCGTGTGTGTCAGATCAGACGTGCTGCGTGTGTGTGTCAGATCAGACGTTCTGCGTGTGTGTGTCAGATCAGACGTTCTGCGTGTGTGTGTCAGATCAGAAGTGCTGGGCGTGTGTGTGTCAGATCAGACGTGCTGGGCGTGTGTGTGTCAGATCAGACGTGCTGGGCGTGTGTGTGTCAGATCAGACGTGCTGGGCGTGTGTGTGTCAGATCAGACGTGCTGGGCGTGTGTGTGTCAGATCAGACGTGCTGGGCGTGTGTGTGTGTCAGATCAGACTTGCTGCGTGTGTGTGTGTGTTAGATCAGACGTGCTGCGTGTGTGTGTCAGATCAGACTTGCTGCGTGTGTGTGTGTCAGATCAGACTTGCTGCGTGTGTGTGTGTGTTAGATCAGACGTGCTGCGTGTGTGTGTCAGATCAGACGTGCTGGGCGTGTGCGTGTCAGATCAGACGTGCTGGGCGTGTGCGTGTCAGATCAGACGTGCTGGGCGTGTGCGTGTCAGATCAGACGTGCTGGGCGTGTGCGTGCCAGATCAGACGTGCTGGGCGTGTGCGTGCCAGATCAGACGTGCTGCGCGTGCGTATCAGATCAGACGTGCTGGGCGTGTGTGTGTCAGATCAGACGTGCTGGGCGTGTGTGTCAGATCAGACGAGCTGCGTGAGTTTATCAGATCAGACGAGCTGCGTGTGTGTCACTGAGTCAAACCAGCAGACCTGTTTAACATAAAGCCTCTTTTATAAATATTAATTTCAGGGGTGCCAGGGTCCGTCTGTCCGTCTGTCCGTCTGTCCGTCTGTCCGTCTGTCTGTCTGTCCGTCTGTCCGTCCTCACATGTCTGTCTCACTTTCTGCCTGTTTGTCACCCCACCTGTCTGTCTGCCACCCTGTCTAACTGTCTGCCTCTCTGTGTACCTCTCTGTCTGTCTGTCTGTCTGTCACACTACCTGTCCGTCTGTCCTCACGTCTGTCTCACTTTCTGCCTGTCTGTCTTATCTGTCTTACATTCTTCTTTCTTACCTATAGTATGTCTCTCTATCGCTCTCTCTTTTTTGTCTGCTTGTCATTGAATCTGTCTGTCTGTCTCTCTGTCTGTCTGTCTCATTGTATATTATGTAAATAAATGATGTTTATACATCAAAGAGTCTGAGTAGAACTATAAGTGTGTGTGTGTGTGTGTGTGTGTGTGTGTGTGTGTGTGTGTTACAGGACCACGTCCTTTGTGCTGTGCGCTGTGTACGCCACGGTTATCTTCCTCGGCCGGTACCTGATGAGAGACAGACAGAAGTTGGACCTGCGTGTTCCTCTGGTCCTCTGGTCCCTCAGCCTTGCGGTGTTCAGGTGAGAGAGGAAGAGGTTGTGTCTGTTACCATAGAAACGGTAACTGGACAGGTTTACAGTTTTTATAGTTTTCAGTAAAAACACTTTTAATTTACTTTCTTTAGGGAGTCTCCAGTGTCAGAGATCACCTTGTGTCTATAAACAAAGAAAAACACACACACACACACACACACACACAGAATACACATCACTCTGCTGTTCACACTTGTTGTACACTCTCTCACACATACACACTCACGCATGTACACGTACACTGTGTGTGTGTTTGTGTGAGCAGCAGACTGATGTGTGTATGTTGTGTGTGTGTATATGTTCAGAGTGTGTTCAGTGTGTGTGTGAGTTCTCTGTGTGTGTGTTCAGTGTGTGTTCAGAGCATGTGAGTGCATGTTCAGTGTGTGTGTGTGTGTGTTCAGAGCGTGTGAGTGCATGTTCAGTGTGTGTGTGTGTGTGTGTTCAGTGTGTGTGTACTGTATGTTCAGCGCGAGTGAGTGCATGTTCAGTGTGTGTGTGTGTTCGGTGTGTGTTCAGAGCGTGTGAGTGCATGTTCAGTGCGTGTGTGTGTTCAGTGTGTGTGTTCAATGGGTGTGTTCAGTGTGTGTGTGTATGTTCAACGCGTGTGAGTGCATGTTCAGTGTGTGTGTGTGTTCAATGTGTGTGTTCAATGTGTGTGTTCAATGTGTGTGTTCAGTGTGTGTGTGTTCAGTGTGTGTGTGTATGTTCAACGCGTGTGAGTGCATGTTCAGTGTGTGTGTGCAGCAGACTGATGTGTGTTGTGTCTTCAGTATAATAGGATCAGTGCGTACAGGATCCTACATGCTGCACCTCCTCAGTGATGGAGGATTCAGACAGACCGTGTGTGACACCACCTTCTACAGCGCCCCCATCAGCAAGTTCTGGGCCTTCGCCTTCGTCCTCAGCAAGGTGCCCGAGCTCGGTGAGGTCATACTTTTATTTACAAACACACACACAACCCCGGTGTAACAGTTCACACTCTTCAGCCTCATTGCTTTCTACACACTTTTTTTTTGTTTGTTTGCTATTTATTTAATTATTTATTTTGTTTTAGGTATTTTTTTTTTTTTATTATTTACACATTTATTTACTTATTAATTAACATTTAAACGTATAACAAAATATAAACATAACAGATATATTATAGATATACAGTAAATATAGATCTAATAGAAATAGTCACTAATATAATTGTTAGATTCTTTTTTTTTAAATATTTCTATTCCACATTGTTCCACATTTTGTTCCTGCATCAGGAGACACGGTGTTTATTGTCCTGCGTAAGCAGCGTCTGATCTTCCTGCACTGGTATCACCACATCACAGTGCTGCTGTACTCGTGGTACACCTATCAAGTGCGAGCTGCAGGAGGTTGCTGGTTCATCACCATGAACTTCACCGTGCACGCGCTCATGTACGGCTACTACGCTGCCAAAGCGGCCGGACTTCGCCTTCCTCGACTCTGCGCCATGATCATCACCGCCCTCCAGACTCTACAGATGGCTCTGGGTCTGACGGTGCTGGCGCTGGTGTACATCTGGCAGAATGACACCATGTGCAGATCCACCAACAGTAACATCACCTGGGGCTCACTCATGTATCTCAGCTACCTGCTGCTCTTCTCCTCCTTCTTCTACAAGTCCTACGTGAAAGGAGGAGGAAAGGAAACGGCTAAGGAGAGACGAGTTAAAGCCGAATAATGTGCTGCGATGGCCACATGGAGGAGTGGCTGCTCTCTCTCTCTCTCTCTCTCTCTCTCTTTATATATATATATATATATATAGTGTCTCGGGTGTGAACGGATCAGGTAATAGGTTTACACTGTATGTGATGTTTTAGTGTCACTGCAGCCAAAGTCGTTCCGAACAAAGTGGGAGAAATTGTTTAGGAAAGTCTGAGCGCCGTTATGATGCTCGTCAGAAATCCACCGATAGGAATATTACACTACAAACACACTACAAACTGCAAACACTATTGCACTACAAACACACACTACATCTACAAACACACAGTAATACATAGGACTAAACACCGCCCCCTGCTGGTCTATATCAAACACTGTGACTGTCTTCTGGATCAGATTCTGTGATATCTAATGGCCATCAAATACGTCTAACTCTCACATTCTTCCGAACGGAAAACCGTTATAATACTGTTATATATGGTTATAATGCTTTAATATAGTATAGCTCAGGTGTGCTGTCTAACCAGCTTCCTGTGGATCTAATCTCTGACCTTTATATTGTATATGGAGCCTGGAATCTGACCTGAAATCAGACTCTCTGAGGTTCTGAGGTGCCCAAAAGCATCATTTGTATGTATTTATATATCCCCAGTTTCCTGTCCCTGTATACCCATCTATCTGTTCATTCATCCATCCATCTGCCCATCCGCAAATCCATCCATTAGCCCATCCATCTATCCTTCTATAGATCCATCTGCCCATCCGTCCATCCCTCTATCCATCCGTTAGTCCATCCATCCATCTGCCCATCCGTCCATCCCTCTATCCATCCATCAGCCCATCCGCAAATCCATCCATTAGCCCATCCGCCCATCCCTCTATCCATCCATCTGCCCATCCGGCCATCCCTCTATCCATCCATCTGCCCATCCGTCCATCCCTCTATCCATTAATCTGCCCATCCAGCCATCCCTCTATCCATCCATTAGCCCATCCGGCCATCCCTCTATCCATTGATCAGCCCATCCGTCCATCCCTCTATCCATCCATCAGCCCATCCGTCCATCCCTCTATCCATCCATCAGCCCATCCGTCCATCCCTCTATCCATCCATCAGCCCATCCGTCCATCCCTCTATCCATCCATCAGCCCATCCGTCCATCCCTCTATCCATCCATCAGCCCATCCGTCCATCCCTCTATCCATCCATCTGCCCATCCGGCCATCCCTCTATCCATCCATCTGCCCATCCGGCCATCCCTCTATCCATCCATCTGCCCATCCGTCCATCCCTCTATCCATCCATCAGCCCATCCGTCCATCCCTCTATCCATCCATCAGCCCATCCGTCCATCCCTCTATCCATCCATCAGCCCATCCGTCCATCCCTCTATCCATCCATCAGCCCATCCGTCCATCCCTCTATCCATCCATCAGCCCATCCGTCCATCCCTCTATCCATCCATCAGCCCATCCGTCCATCCCTCTATCCATCCATCAGCCCATCCGTCCATCCCTCTATCCATCCATCTGCCCATCCATCCATCCATCCATGAATCCAACAGTATACCTGTCTATTTGTCCATACATTCACCCGTCCATGAAGCCATCCATCCGTTCATCCATTCATCAATATTTTCTTCCTTGAATCCAACAGTATGCCCATCCATCTGTCCATCCATCCAACTGTTTATCCATCCATCCATCCACCAGTGTATATAATGGAATGATATATATTCACACTCTCCCATGTCACAATGTTGATGACCAGGTTCCTTTTTCCTCATATCATCTCAGGGAGTTTTTCCTCACCACTCTCACCTCTGGCTCACTTACTGTACAGTATAAGGGATAAATGAACATGTTTACCTCACAGCTCTGGGGTTGGAGCTCCTGTCTCCACAGTGTGTGCAGTGTAGGTGAAATGTTCAGTCAATACTTCAGGGATTTCCTCTGAGTACTTCAGTTTCCTCCCCAAGTCCAAAGACATATTTAGAAGGTAGATGCCGACTGTAGATGGATGAATATTTCCAAATATCTGTTCATCCATCTATCAGTGTGTTCATCTGTCCATGTCTTTGTGTGTAATTTGAATGTAAACATAATCTGTATGTTAATGTAAACTCTGAATGACTGTATTAAATTGTAACGGTGCCTAAAACATCATCTAAAACTTTTATTTTAGAATTTCTTTTAAATTGAATTGTTCTTATGTTGAAAATATTTTCTAACAGCTGTCCAGAAGAGATTATTAAAGGTTTTTAAAAAAATAAATAAATGCCATGTTAAGTGTTTTATTAATCGAATATGACTGAAGAGACAAGCGGAAAAATTAATTAATAATTAATGTAAACAGTTTAAACAACGATTAATCCTGTAAGAGCGAACTGACTGTTACTGTACACACAAAACATGACATTTACAGGTAAGATGTCACACGGGTCACTTATGTTCACACGGGTCACTTATGATCATGGGTCACATGTTCACACGGGTCACTTATGTTCACACGGGTCACTTATGATCATGGGTCACATGTTCACACGGGTCACTTATGTTCACACGGGTCACTTATGTTCACACGGGTCACTTGTGTTCATACGGGTCACTTGTGTTCATACGGGTCACTTATGTTCACATGGGTCACATGTTCACACGGGTCACTTGTGTTCACACGGGTCACTTGTGTTCACACGGGTCACTTGTGTTCACACGGGTCACTTATGTTCACACGGGTCACTTATGTTCACATGGCTCACTTATGTTCACATGGCTCACTTATGTTCACATGGCTCACTTATGTTCACATGGGTCACTTATGTTCACATGGCTCACTTATGTTCATATGGCTCACTTATGTTCACATGGCTCAGTTATGTTCACATGGCTCACTTATGTTCACATGGCTCACTTATGTTCACATGGCTCACTTATGTTCACATGGGTCACTTATGTTCACATGGCTCACTTATGTTCACATGGGTCACTTATGTTCACATGGCTCACTTATGTTCACACGGGTCACTTATGTTCACACGGGTCACTTATGGCCTGTTCTTTTTTTTTTTTTTGTCTTTCTTTCTTTCTTTCTTTCTTTCTTTCTTTCTTTCTTTCTTTCCTTTCTTTCCTTTCTTTCTTTGTGTCTCTTTCTTTCAGAAAAAAGTGTTTATATTAATCGGTTAAACGCAAATTAAATAAAACACTAATCAGTGTGGAATTAAATATAAGATTTAATATAAAATAAGATTTAAATATAAAATAATAATAAAATTTTGTGCTTTAAGTTTAAAATGTTCCATATTTCTGTTTATAGAAAACTTTCTGTCAGTATTTATTGTTATAAACTTTTCTTTCAGTTAAACTGTAAAAAGCAATCTGTTAATTAATAACCGCACACACACAAGCACACAACACTTTGCTGTTTACACACACACAAACACACACAACACTTTGCTGTTCACATGCACACAAACACACAACACTTTGCTGTTCACACACACACAAACACACACAACACTTTGCTGTTCACACACACGCGCGCACACACAAACACACAAACACAAACACACAACACTTTTCTGTTCACATACACACAAACACACACAACACTTTGCTGTTCACACACACGCACACACACAAACACACAACACTTTTCTGTTCACAAACACACACAACACTTTGCTGTTCACACACACAAACACACAACACTTTGCTGTTCACACACACACAAACACACACAACACTTTGCTGTTCACACACACGCGCACACACACAAACACACAACACTTTTCTGTTCACACACACACGCACACAAACACACACAACACTTTGCTGTTCACACACACGCGCGCACACACAAACACACACAACACTTTGCTGTTCTCACACACACACACACCGAACATACACACACACTGAACATACACACACACCACTCTTGTGTGTGTAGTTATTAAGTGGTGTGAGCATCGGTTCACGTTTCAAGTGATAGCCACCTGTGACCCAGGATACTTTTGCATTTCAATGTTGTTTTCACGACTTGATTCATCTTTTGAACGTTTAAGTACCAACTTTGCTTCACCTCTATCAAACTCATCAAGCTCATCCACCAGAATGTCACAGTCATGGCCTGAAATTTACACATTTCCTGGAACATAATGCCAGCAGGTATTCAGAGTGCTGTTAAGAACGGTCAGAGACCTTCCCCTGCCGACGGACGACAAATGATTAGCATTCTTCCTGATGAAATAAGAAAACATGACCCAAACCCACCAACTCACAACGTGTTACTGTTACTCGACAAATAGTGATTCAGTATCCAAACACTTTTGAGGACACGATCGGTTAAGGCAGATTAGAGGTGGATATGAATCTAAACTGTCACAGCTGAAAGTATGCATAGAGCTTCTTATCATAGATAAGTCATCATAGGCTCCAAGGCAAAGACACTGGAAATACTAGAAAACCAAGTTCTACTGACTCGTATGGTTGCATATGTATTCATTAACAGGCTTTAAGTTGGTTTAGATCCTACCTGTCTGATCGATACCATTTTGTAGAATTAAATGGTGAATCCTCCAGTTTATTACCAGTTAATTATGGGGTCCCTCAAGGATCAGTTCTAGGACCTCTGCTTTTCTCGATATACATGCTTCCATTAGGTAACATTATTAGAAGACATGGGATTAGTTTCCACTGTTATGCTGATGATAAGCAGTTATACTTTATATCTCATCAAAACCAGATGAAATAGCTAAAGTGTCCAAATTAACTGAATGTGTTATAGAGATAAAAGATTTGATTAGCTGTAATTTTCTGTTGTTAAACTCAGATAAGACAGAAATACTACTTATTGGTCCAAAAACCGGTACACTTGTTTAGTACACTGGTTTTCTCCACTGCTTCTCTCTTTCTACCCATCTTGAGGCATCCAGAAATTGTACCAGCTCCGATCGTCTTCCGTGCGATGAAGATTTTTGGACCTTCACTGAGATGAGGTCAGATCTCTGAGATGTGGCCGGATCTCTTCATACAGATGCATATACGTATATATGGCTATTTTGAGCTGCTCAGTGACACAAATGTGAACAGACTTTTGGAAATGTCTATTCAGGAGTGTGGACAAATCATTACTCTCTTCCTTCAAGGCAAACCAAACGACGACGATGTCAGGAACATCCTTTGAGAGGTGAAATCCACGTGGCTGCCGACGTCCTACAGCTGCTTCTTGCTCAATTCAAGGAGAAGTTAGATGGCATCGTCCTTCAGGCAGATATAAGTGTGTGTTTTAGAGCGTTTTAGAGTTATGTTCACAGTTCAAAGAGAATCACTAAAAACAAAGTTGAATTGATCTTTATTGTCTTTATTGTCAGTATGTTAGTGTCTTTTTCAGGACAATCTCTGAGTATTGAAGGTCTTATTGCCTTATTCTACAATTTCACCCTTGAGTATCAGGAAGAGGCAGCGTGCACTCTTGAGTTTGTTCAGAGGTTAGATATTATCGTATTTGTCAACCATATGTATTGATGCAGAGTGAATTGTGTCACTGACCTTGTCTCAACAGTATAGTACAGTATACTGTAAATAACCTCACAGTATTCATGTAAACATGTTTTATGCGAGTGCTGAGGCTCTAAGGCTGAACAATACAAAAAAGAGCAGTACTGTTTTCTCTCTTCTGTGAGATTTAAAAAAAAAATCAGAAAAATCTGCCCAGTTGTTTTGCATTGTTCTTTAACAGCTAACTATTAATTGTTAAAGGAATAGTGAGAATGAAATGACTTCCTTCATGTCATCCCCAGTGTATATAACTTCCTTTCTTCACTGTAAGATCTTAGCAATGATATTATTATATATAATTCTGATTGTGTTCAGCTGAAGGAAGTCATATACACCTCGGATCCACAAGGATAAGTCAGTTAGTTTATGGTGAACTTTTTCTTTTTATCTGTTTGTAAATTCTTTACTGTACCTTCAGTACTTTATATTAAACGTTAACTGGGATTTCAGCATGTTCATAAGACGTTCATATTTTTTCTGGGCTTTGAAATAAATACAATTTATTTCTGTAGACAAACACAGTTTAAAACTGTAAAATGATGTGACAAAACAGTAGTAATTACAGTACATTACTGTACATGTTTACAGTAAGAAAGCTGTAAAAATGCAGCAAATGTCTGGCAACCCAGCTGCCAGTATTTTACTGTAAATTTACAATGAAAGGTTTTATAGTGTAACATGACATGACATGACATAAAATAACAACCTCACATAACATATAACATAACATGACATGGCATGGCATAACATAAAATAACAACATAATACAACATAGCATGACATGGCATGACATAAAATAACAACATAACACATAATATATAACATGACATGACTTGACATGACATAAAATAACAACATAACATATAACAACATGACATGACAAAGTATTTTATGTCATGTTATATGTAATATGACATAAAATAATAACATAACATGACATGACATCACATGACATAAAATAACAACATATAACATGACATGACACGACATGACGTGACATAAAATAACAACAAAACATAACATGTAACATAACATGACATGACATAAAATAAGAACATAACATAACATATAACATGACATGACATGACATGACGTGACATAAAATAACAACATAACACAACATATGACATGACATAAAATAATAACATAACATATAACATAACATATAACATGACATGACATGACGTGACATAAAATAAAATAAAAACATAACATAACACAACATATAAAATGACATGACATGACATAAAATAATAACATAACATATAACATATAATATGACATGACGTGACATAAAATAACAACATAACATAACACAACATATGACATGACATGACCTAAAATAATAACATAACATATAACATGACACGACATGACATGACGTGACATAAAATAACATAACACAACATATAAAATGACATGACATAAAATAAAATAATAACATAACATATAACATAACATATAACATGACATGACGTGACATGACATAATGATTTCAATACAAATGCTAGAATGCTTGTCTACGTTTGGATGCATCTCCTGTCAGTTATTTTATAGACACTATACAGGTCACCTAAGATCCTGGGGAGGGGGCGTTGTGAATATGGGCAGGAATCGTTTAAACGTCGAGTCCACTTAAGATTTAAAATGCTAATCATGAAAAATAAAACTGACCTTAAAATAAATGTAAAAAATGCTGCTCAAAGTGACTCCTCAGCATGTGGTGATGATTAAGGATTAAGGATGCTGTAATTATAATAGTTGTTTTAATTAGGTGTGTGAAATAAGAAGATTTATAAAAGGTTTATTTTGATAAGATTGTGTGTTGACCTCAGGTTAGCTCAGATAAACCCCGTGACTTGTGAACCCAGACACTTACAGACTGACTGTAACCAAACAGCAATGACGTTTCCATGTTCAATAAAGACCAAGACTTTCTGTTTTGAGTTAACGTCCACGTGCTTCTGAATTGCAGACGAGTTTTGATATTTATTTTTGTTTTATAGTAGAGTATTTTTCATAATTTATTATAGAGTAATAAAGAGGTTTATGTGGCTGATGTTTGTATGAAATAAACAAACATCAACATGTTGTGTGTGTGTGTGTGGAGTGTGTGTGTGTGTGGGGGGGTGTATGTGGTGTTTGTGTGTGTGTTTGTGTGTGTGGGGTTTGTGTGATTGTGGTGTGTGTGTGGGGGGGGTGTATGTGGTGTTTGTGTGTATGTGTGTGGGGTGTATGTGGTGTTTCTGTATGTGTGTGTTTGTGTGTGTGGGGTGTGTGTGTGTGGAGTGTGTGTGCGGTGTTTGTGGTGTGTGTGTGTGTGGAGTGGGTGTATGTGGTGTTTGTGTGTGTGGTGTGTGTGTTTGTGTGTGTGTGTGTGTGGGGTGTATGTGGTGTTTGTGTGTGTGTGTGTTTGTGTGTGTGGGGTGTGTGTGTGTGTGGAGTGTGTGTGTGGTGTTTGTGTGTGTGTGTGTGTGTGTGTGTGGAGTATGTGTATGTGGTGTATGTGGTGTTTGTGTGTGTGTGGGGGGGGGTGTATGTGGTGTTTCTGTGTGTGTGTGTGTGTGTGTGTGGAGTGTGTGTGTGTGTGTGTGTGTGTGTGTGTGTGTGTGTGTGTGTGTGTGTGGAGTGTGTGTGTATGTGGGTGTGTGTGTGTGTGTGTGTGTGTGTGTGTGGTGTATATGGTTGGTATATTTGATCCTGGTTGGACTTTTACTTCTGGACGCTGTCTAACTGTCTAACTGAAGTGAAAAAAAAAGTCATTAGTAAACTTGTTGGATTTTGAAACCTGGTGCTTTGAGTGGAGGGAGGAGTTTTCGGGTCCACAGCCTGTGGACTGAAGTGAAGGGTTCTGAGAGAAAGCTGGACGTTCTGGAGGGACGCTGACAGTACGACGTGATCCTGAGGGAAGTGAAATGAGGGAATCTGGCAGAGCAGATGCTTTCTCCTGACATCGTGTGGAATAATGACACTTTGGGTGATTTTACCTGTCACTTTGCCTCTCAGCACCATCTCAGGAGCGTGGATTGTGTGAGTGTGAGACGATCCATCATTAATCACAGCATTAACACCACTCACACTTAAAATGGCTTTCACTGAAGACGTTAATATCTAGTGTGTGTGTGTGTGTGTGTGTGTGTGTGTGTGTGTGGGATTAATTTGTATATCATTATTTATTCCTGGGCAGCACGGTGGCTTAGTGGTTAGCACGTTCGCCTCACACCTCCAGGGTTGGGGGTTCGATTCCCACCTCCACCTTGTGTGTGTGGAGTTTGCATGTTCTCCCCGTGCCTCGGGGGTTTCCTCCGGGTACTCCGGTTTCCTCCCCCGGTCCAAAGACATGCATGGTAGGTTGACTGGCATCTCTGGAAAATTGTCCGTAGTGTGTGAGTGTGTGAGTGAATGAGAGTGTGTGTGTGTGTGCCCTGTGATGGGTTGGCACTCCGTCCAGGGTGTATCCTGCCTTGATGCCCGATGACGCCTGAGATAGGCACAGGCTCCCCGTGACCTGAGGTAGTTCAGATAAGCGGTAGAGAGAGGGAGAGAGAGAGAGAGAGAGAGAGAGAGAGAGAGAGAGAGAGAGAGAGAGAGAGAGAGAGAGAGAATTTATTCCTTTTATAATAACCTTAAGTTGCAGTTTATTTACATTCTGCAGCATTTGGCTAATATCTGTGATTAAAGTGAGAGTAAATTTAAAAATATTCTTTCTTTCTTTCTTTTTTCCTACTGTAAACTTTAGAACTGAAGAACTGAATGTGAAAATAAATAAATAAATAAATAAATAAATAAATAAACTCCCTGTATTCTGCATGAAAGAAGTGAGGTTGGAGTGAAGAAGTTCTTCCGCAGTTATTTATTCACTAAACCTCAGTCTTCACTCCATCCATTCTTCTGGTCCTTATTAATGATTTATAGTTCTCTGTTTTTATAATTGTTACACTTTATCTCACTTTCTTACTGTTTATTCTTTAACCACTGTGATAAAGGGCCGGTCCCTGTGATGCAACTTCTACGAATTGTCTTAAGATAACAACATCTGTAGTTTTACAATCTTTGAATTGAATTGAATTTTAGATCAACTGATGCTAATAGGCTACGCTACTAATAAGAAACTAATTTCAGGTCACACCCTTATGTTATACATAGAGGTTTTTGTGTAGGGCTTAT
>NC_083461.1:3120570-3175570 GCF_030014155.1 Tachysurus vachellii
GCACCATCTTGTCCTGCACTGTCTTTTGTCCTGCACTGTCTTGTCCTGCACTGTCTTTTGTCCTGCACTGTCTTGTCCTGCACTGTCTTTTCCTGCACTGTTCGCACCAGGTTGCACAGATGCACTTGTGTATGTATCTAGGACTAACTTACTAAGTCCTTATAGCCCTGTCTTTGTGTTATGTAACACCCTGATCCTGGAGAAACTTTGTCTCATTTCACTGTGTACTGTAACAGCTACATACGGTTGTAATGACAAGAAAAGCTTCTTCTTGACTTGACTTAATTTCGTGACCTGCAAGTTTGCTCAGTATCAGTAGCTCTACCGCTCTCAGTTTAAACTATAAATAAAAGCTGTGTCCATTCGATACATCCAACCATTGACACACACACCCTTTTGAGTCTGGTTCCTTAATCACTTCTCATGGAGTTTTTCCTTGTCCCTGGTTTGTTCAGTAGAGACAGCTCTAAATCCATATCTACTTTATATATATTTATGAATTCAGGTGTCCCAATCGCTTCCATGGCCATGGGTGTAGAAAATCAAACATGTAGGCAAAAATAAGTCGAGAGCAATTTTGGATGATCCTTAACTTTCAGTACTGACAGCAACAATAGATTCTACAACGCTTTTCAAAACGGAACCTTTTTGACCCTTGTCGTATGTCGGTTGTTTGGTCGTCTCCTAGCAACCGCATCGCGTGAACAGTAACCATAGCGACGGAGCGCTCGAGCTGCTGAAACTCAGACGTTTGTTTTGCTGCGTTTAAGACGTGTTTTATTCGGGTAAGTAATAAATGGTGAAATCACACCTTTTTATTTACTGTACGGTATTTAAACAGAGGTTTGCTGGGTGTCTCAGATGATTAGTTAGTGTATAAATGTATAACGTTAATCAGCGACGCCATTAAACTGATTCACTGGCAGCAAAGTGGGAGAATCCATTCGGTTTGTTGGGGGGGGGGGGTCATGATTCACCTGTTTAAACCCTCACAAAGAGAGTAAAAACAAAGCTGTTCGTTTTTAAACAAGATTTAATAATGAAATGTCAGATTAGTCATTAAGTTACAGTAGTATTTGTTTTAAAGTGACACAAACAGCTTTTAAATGACACTTAAAAACCCCTACAACGGACCGTACCATTGTATTTAATGTTAATTATACAGAGTTTGTGGCTGAAATGACACCAAATAATTCAGTATAATAAATAAACGTTGATGTAGTCAGTGTTTAATCATCTCTAAACCACATGAACTAATATACAGCACTCTTGTTATCCATGATGTGCATTTTAATACATTACTGACTACATTAGAACCCTAAGGTGCAGGATGACGTCACTCTGTTCAGTGTTTTATTAAATAAAAACTCTCTCTCTCTCTGTCTCTCTCTCATTCTCTCTCTCTCATTCTCTCTCTCTCCCTTTCTCTCTCATTTTCTCTCTCTCTCTCTCTCTCTCTCTCTCTCTCTCTCTCTCTCTCTCTCTCTCTCATTCTCTCTCTCTCCCTTTCTCTCTCTCCCTTTCTCTCTCATTTTCTCTCTCTCTCTCTCTCTCTCTCTCTCTCTCTCTCTCATTCTCTCTCTCTCTCCCTTTCTCTCTCATTTTCTCTCTCTCTCTCTCTCTCTCTCTCTCTCTCTCTCTCTCTCTCTCTCTCTCTCTCATTCTCTCTCTCTCTCTCTCTCTCTCTCTCTCTCTCTCTCTCTCTATTTCTCTCTCTCTCTCTCTCTCTCTCTCTCTCTCTCTCTCTCTCTCTCTCTCTCATTCTCTCTCTCCCTTTCTCTCTCATTTTCTCTCTCTCTCTCTCTCTCTCTCTCTCTCTCTCTCTCTCATTCTCTCTCTCTCATTCTCTCTCTCTCCCTTTCTCTCTCATTTTCTCTCTCTCTCTCTCTCTCTCTCTCTCTCTCTCTCTCTCTCTCTCTCTCTCATTCTCTCTCTCTCCCTTTCTCTCTCATTTTCTCTCTCTCTCTCTCTCTCTCTCTCTCTCTCATTCTCTCTCTCTCCCTTTCTCTCTCATTTTCTCTCTATCTCTCTCTCTCTCTCTCTCTCTCTCTCTCTCTCTCTCTCTCTCTCTCGCTCTCTCATTCATTCTCTCTCTCTCTCTCACTTTCTCTCTCTCTCTCTCTCTCTCTCTCTCTCTCTCTCTCTCTCTCTCTCTCTCTCTCTCTCTCTCTCTGTTTAATGAGAGCAGAACCTGTAAGCAGACTCATCCCCCTCAGAGATGAGCCCAATGAGGGTGGTGTCATCCACAAACTTTATAAGTGTGATGGTTTGGTGATTGGAGGTGCAGCTGTTGGTATATATGGAGAAAAGCAGAGGGGAAAGAGCACAGTCTTGGGGCGAGACAGTATTTATAGTCCAGTTGCTGCTGTATTTTCATTATTCCCTATGTAACGTTATTATTATTATTATTATTATTATTATTATTATTATTATTATTATTATTATTATTATTATTATTATTAGAGACTCAACACAGTTCGTTAGTGATATACAGTACAAGCAGTGGGAATTTACCTGAACACTTTGGAAGTGATGTGGAGGTGAGAGCGTGGACATGATAAAAGATTACAGCACTGCTGCATGACTTTTCTTCAGACAGAGATGAAATGATGGCTGAATGGCTTTCTTTAAACGTTTAGTAAACAGTGGACATTGTTGATGATTAAAATGCAGATTGCTCAGTGATTCTTTTTCCTTTTAAACCACAGAGCTTCTGTGACGATGGGTTTGGCTCTCACACGATCACTTCAGTGGAGCAGACCTGATTACTCAGGTTCCTCCAAGCTGGAGGACACGGCACTGAACGAGACTTTACTGAAACACATTGTTCACTAATAATAATAATAATAATAATAATAATAATAATAATAATAATAATAATAATGGTTCATTAAATAAATAGTAAATAATATCCTTAATATCTGGGTACCCAAATGAATTATATGTATTTTCACTTAATAACAATAGATTAATTCCTTTCTTCATTTATTTGTTTGTTTGCTCACTTACTTGTTTATTTATTTCTGTATCTATTTTTATTATTAAATATTTATTTGCTTGCTTGCGTATTAATTTACTTATTTAATTATTTTTGTTTATATCTGTTTGTTAGTTTGTTCCCTTACCTGCTCACTTACTTTTTTGCTTACTCGTTGATTAACTTATACGGACTACGTATGTATGAACGTACGTGTTTATGTATTAACATGTCCTGCTCCTACTATTTCAGAACGTATCGTACATTTAATACCGAACAGCAGCCTGAATGTGTTTGTACATGAACTAATGTTCGATTTTTTGTTGATTTCTTCCTGTCAGGATGGACACCGAGTACCTAAAACAGAGACTGGGGAAATGTTTGGTGGAGGGACTGGCAGAAGTTGTGGAGCAGAGACCTATGGACCCCATTGAGTTTCTCGCTCACTACATCTACAAATACAAAGAAAACTTGGAGTACGCCAAAAAGGTACAAAGACACAGAGGACCAGCTGATAAAGATTCGAGGATCTTGTGGAATGTCACTGTTTTTCCACTAGGGGAGAAAAAGAACAATAAAAAACTGAGACCCATGTTATTTATTTACTTATATATACATATATATATATATATATATATATATATATATATATATATATATATATATATATATATATATATATATATATATATATATATACATTCGTTCATATCCGCACTACCTTGGGTCACGGGGAGCCTGTGCGTATCTCATCGGGCATCAAGGCAGGATACACCCTGGACGGAGTGCCAACCCATCGCAGGGCACACACACACACTCTCATTCACTCACGCAATCACACACTACGGACAATTTTCCAGAGATGCCAATCAACCTACCATGCATGTCTTTGGACCGGGGGAGGAAACCGGAGTACCCGGAGGAAACCCCCGAGGCACGGGGAGAACATGCAAACTCCACACACACAAGGTGGAGGTGGGAATCGAACCCCCAACCCTGGAGGTGTGAGGCGAACGTGCTAACCACTAAGCCACCGTGCCCCCTACTATATATATATATATATATAAATTTGTTATTTTTATATTAATTATATATATATATATATTGTTATATATATATATATATATATATATTGTTATTTTAGATACTTTAAAGAGATTTTAAAATTTTTTTTTTCTTTGCTGTTTTTCATTTTAATATGCAAACATTGGACTCAAATTCCCAGAATGCAATGCTACTATCTGGCACTGAGTTAGTGCAGAAACAAGTGTACAGATGAGTAGGTGAGAGACTCAGACAGATTTAAAAGTTAGGTAGAGACACAGCTGAGGCAAAATCACACTGCACCACTATCAGCAGATAGCCGAGCAGCATTGTGGGTAATGTGGCAAAAGAGGAATGTTTAAAATAAAGAACAAAGATTAATATTATGGAGATCAATGTTACTTTGAGTCAAAGATTTATGCAATAACAATATATGAGTCTTTCTGAAGTTCATGACGTCTTCTCTTGTTGGTTTCACTCAGAAAGCTGCACATGAGAAGCTGGTGGAGGAGGAGGTGCAAAAAGCCAGAGAGGAGGCAGAGTATCAGAAACGGCTGAAGGAGGAGGAGGCGCAAATACAAGCCGCCCAGGAGGTGAGGGACAGACAGAGGAAATGTGAAAGATGACGACGCAGCATGTCCAAACACTGGACTACCCATTTTCACCTGTAATACTGCTCCAAAGACAACCTAGGGTTTAATCAAGGTGGTGATGGTGGTGTTGATTGAGTGGTGGTGGTGATGGGGTTATTGTCGATAGTAGTGGTAGGGGTGATGATGGTGGTGGTGGTACGTGGTGATGATGGTGGTGGTGGTGGTAATATTGGTGATGTGATGGTGGTGGAGTAATGGTAATATGATAATAGTAATGGTGATGGTGGAGGTGGTGATGGCAGAGGTGGGGTGTTGCTGATGGAGGGGATAGTGGGAAGGTGGTGCTGGTGAAATAAAGTCTAAATCAAACAATCCTTCTTGAGCGTGTCAACATTAGAGAATCTTTCCTTCACCCTTCACTTCACCTCTCCATCAATGCAGCCAAAAGACGAAACTGAAGCAGATGCTAAACAACCCACTGCCCAGCCTGAGGCAGAAGAGCCAGAAATGCAGGCAGGAAACCCAGAAATGCAGGCTGAAGACCCAGAAATGCAGGCAGAAGACCCAGAAATGCAGGCTGAAGACCCAGAAATGCAGGCAGAAGACCCAGAAATGCAGGCTGAAGACCCAGAAATGCAGGCTGAAGACCCAGAAATGCAGGCAGAAGACCCAGAAATGCAGGCTGAAGCTAAGAGAATAGTGGAGGCTCCACCAGACGGGGAGGTAAAGCATCTAAAGCATGTCACTTATCAGAATGTTCATTAGGAAGGAGACACACATGAAGAAGGGAAAAACTGAAACTATCTGTAGGTATTTGAAGAAATGAGAAGAAAGAGAGAGAGAGAGAGAGGAAGAGAGAGAAAGAGGGAGAAATTTTTAAAGCAATGTTTAATACAGTTGCTCACAATTCACCAATAGATCAATAAATAATTCCATTAAAAATAATAAATAAATGGTTTAAATTTTTCATTTTTGCTTGGCCTAGGACAATCGTTTGGTTAAAAATCGTTTTTTTTTTTTTTTGCTGCTGCCTCTTTTTCACACGTTTTTCGCTTTACAGGTGTTTTAACAATGACTTTTGTTCTATATCTTCATCTGTTATTCTCTTCTCAGCTCGAAACAACATCATCAGTGATGCTGTCCTGTGTGTTCATCAGTATGTCAGCAGTAATTTGTTCTGCAGTGCTCTCACCTGAAATCGGTTTCGCCTGCAGGGTGATTTCAGTATCAGCAGGTTTACTCACCCTGTCACTGGGTACACTGGTGTTTTAGGAGGATTAAATTCCTGTGTCACAGGATTTGTTATTGCAGCATTCACAGAAACTGCCCTAGTTGTTTTTTACTCCGTCCGTGGCCGATGGTCCACCTCAACTACACGGTCTACCTGAACAGTCTGTTCCGGCTCACTGCAGCCCCGAGCCGAAGCACTGTTCTCACCACCTGTGTTGTTTTCTCCACTTACACTCTGGGGACAGGTGAGCACAAGATGCCCTGTCTTTCCGCAGCCAAAACATTTCCCCAGTGTTGTACCTGTAGGTGTCTCCAGTGTTGTACCTGTAGGTGTCTCCAGTGTTGTACCTGTAGGTGTCTCCAGTGTTGTACCTGTAGGTGTCTCCAGTGTTGTACCTGTAGGTGTCTTCAGTGTTGTACCTGTAGGTGTCTTCAGTGTTGTACCTGTAGGTGTCTCCAGTGTTGTACCTGTAAGTGTCTCCAGTGTCGGATCAGTTGAGGTCGTTTCCTCGGCAGGTCTTGGACGAACATCCTTGTGCTGAACATCCCAGGTTTGCTGCCACCCAGGCTGCTGTTTGGACATGTATGAATCAAATGACCCGTCTTCCCACATCCAAAACACGTCAGAGTTGATCGAGATGAAGATCGTGTAGGCGAAGTCGTCTATTCTGAATTTTAGGTCCAGGTCGAATTCATTGCCATCGTTTAAGATCATGTAGGTGAACCTCATGAAAGAAACGACATCCTTCAGCAGCTCGAATTTACTGACAATTACGATTTCCTTGACCTGTGAAATCAGTTTGTCGGATCGTTAGAGCTCTCTTGTAAGTGTTTTATCCTTGATGAACAGTGGCACATTAGACAGTGTACCTTTTGTGGCTGGTGCGGATAAGGGGAGTACAGGTGTAAGCTCACCTGTACGATACGCTTTTCCACCACCTCCACTGCTTTTTCCACCATTCTTAGGAACAGTACAATTGCGCTGTTCAGTCTTGATGCAGCTAGGACTTTTTTATGTCCACTTACATTGCCAACAACCAGGCTGCACTCCTCTATGCTGACCGCAGACACTACTTTAACTCCATGACGGCGTTGTGAGGGAGTTCACGGGGTCATTTTATTGGGCCGCCATGGTGTTAGACAACACCGTCTTTTTGCGCCCTACCTCTCCAATCGCTTGTTAATATTGTAATACGACAACTAGTCCTCGACAGGCTCGAGGACGCTCACACTCATCTCTCAGAGAGAGAGAGAGAGAGAGAGAGAGAGAGAGAGAGAGAGAGCTATCATCAAGGAAATAGAAAGTAGTTCACTTCATTGCACTTTATTCTCAAGAGGTCAGTAAGGAATCCAGAGGAAGATGCATGTGATACAGATGAGGATAAAATGCTACAATTTCTTCACCTTTTACTCCCATCCATTTTTATCATCACAGGATTTAGATGGCACCAAAGCTGCAGATGTAGAAGGTACCGTCTCAGAGAGCACAGATGATCCAATGAGACGGGTTCCTGAAGAATCTGCGAGTGAGACACACCCAGAGGAGGTGGGGACAGAAGATGACAACATGTCTGTACAAATGACAGTTTTAAACTGTGAAATTGTTGCGTCTGTGATTAAAAAGACAATATTTAAGGAAGGATCTCGACTATGAGTGGAAATGATGAAGGTCTGAAAAATCGCATCCCTCATTTTTTTATGGTTAATACCTCAAGATGTCTCAGAGAGCGATGCAATAAATACTGTGGAGTCTGCGGGCGAGACACAACCGAGTCACAGCCAGGTAGAGGACGAGGTGAGGACAATCAGACTACTGGCTCAATCAGACTACTGGCAGACTACTGAAAAGCAGCTCATTCTGTACTCGTTTCCTATCTGTACTATTTATAACAACAATAATATCTGACATAAAGACACTCACGACAGTCGTTATTTAATGAGTTTCACCGATTAATGTGTCTTCTGTAGGCTGAACATGCTTCCTACAGTAGCGAGTTCATACTGTCACTCAGCCCTCTTCCACATGCACAAGATCATAGAATGGCTAGTGAGTGTCACTGTGCACCTCAGATGAGTTTTACTTTACTATATTGAAGATCGGAGTCCTTGTTATTATTCTTCCAGGTTTTTGTGAAGTTATTTAACCTTTGCCACAACAGCAGCAGCAGAATCAAATACTGTTTCTAAGAAAACTCAGTGCAAGATCAGCACAATTTGAGAAACTTTCCATGATGGTTTGATGACCAGAGATTGTTAGCGATAATTAGAGATTTTTCTAGATCGCCAGAGATGTCTAGAGATGATTATAGATGACCAGAGATAATTAGAGATGACCAGAGATAATTAGAGATGACCAGAGATAATTAGAGATGACCAGAGATGATTAGAGATGACCAGAGATGACCAGAGATGATTAGAGATGACCAGAGATGACCAGAGATTATTACAGATGACCAGAGACGATTAGAGATGACCAGAGATGATTAGAGATCTTTCGAGACGTTTAGAGATGACTAGAGATGATTAGAGATGACCAGAGATGATTAGAGATGACCAGAGATGATTAGAGATGATTAGAGATTATTAGAGATGACCAGAGATTATTAGAGATGACCAGAGATGATTAGAGATGACCAGAGATGATTAGAGATGACCAGAGATGATTAGAGAAGACCAGAAATGATTAGAGATCTTTCGAGACGTTTAGAGATGACTAGACATGAAAGATCGAGAACAAGTAAGAGAAAAATTGAGAATCAACACAGAGAGGATTCTGAACAGGTCTCACACTAATACCATTTCTACACTTTGTTATAGGATTCAGGAGGATCCAAACCTCCAGACGTAAATAGTACGGTCTCTGTAGACAACTCTGAGGTAAATCCTGAAGAATCAGTCGGCGAGACACAACCGAGCCAAACCCAAGCAGAAGAAGAGGTAAGGACAGAATGTGGTCCATTTTTTAAGAAGAAGAAGAATGGAGCATAGAAGCCTTTATTATCGCCACATATACATTACAGCACAGTGGAATTCTTTTCTTCACATACCCCAACTGAGGAGGTTGGGGTCAGAGTGCAGGGGCAGCTAGGATACAGCACCCCTGGAGCAGGGAGGGTTGAGGGCCTTGCTCAAGGGCCCAGCAGTGGCAGCTTGGCTGTGCTGGGCCTTGAACCCTGATCCGCTGATCAACAACCCAGAGCTTTAACCAGTTGAGCCACCACTGCCCCATTTGTTCCGGGTTTTACACGTGATTTGTCCTTCGAGTGGTCAGAAACAGAAGAAAGTAAAGATGCCAAAGATTCATATGAAGAAAGCTCAAGTGTAGATGCAGTCATGTAGATGACTGTACATCAAGCGTAAAAAGAACGTACATGTCACTTCTGATGTGACAGATTAGCACTAATGCAGGAAGTCTCTCTGCAGATCTACTTGAGCTTCATGAAGCTCTTTCTTTTTCTGTGATG
This sequence comes from Tachysurus vachellii, assembly GCF_030014155.1. Classification (NCBI taxonomy): domain Eukaryota; kingdom Metazoa; phylum Chordata; class Actinopteri; order Siluriformes; family Bagridae; genus Tachysurus; species Tachysurus vachellii. Next base: position 3,129,879 of record NC_083461.1, read on the forward strand.
GAATTAACTTTTTGGACCATCATATTTTTGTCACTGCACGTCTTAACACTAATATTACTGTACATTTTTAACACTAGATATTGTTTTTATTGCAGGAGGAGAATAAAGAAGCCTGAAGAGGAGTCAATTCCTTTGCTTTATATATCTGCTTTATGTTACAGTATAATGTGCAGGTTGTCCTCAGTGTGTTTATACCTACACGAGCATGGTAAAATACACGAATCAGTCCTCTGGAGCTCATCGCTCTAGATAATGGCGTCTGCTAAATAACGTAAATGTAAATGTAAATATCTTAAGTAGAAAAGATTAAAATAATCTGTTTTCCAGCTTTGTGAGTTTTTTCTTTCATACCAAGCATTTCATCTGATTTTGCCAAATTAGGTGCATTCAAGCAAGTAAAACATTCAACCGTGACATGATCCTAGGAGTGAAGTTTATCTAAGGAAAAAGCCACCAGGTTTAAAAGCGGTGATGGTCTTGAATATAGCAGAAATTTAAAAAAAAAAAAAAAAAACATTTTAATTGAGGAATTTATTGTTGTTTTTTTTTTTTTGTAATCACAGCCAATGTTGATGTACAAATTTGCAAACTCCACACAAACCCATGAATTTTTTACCATTTAAATGTAAATGAACACACTTTTATGTGCAAATATTTCTCCTGTGGAAAAGTCACGTCTTCTTCTCTTTCTCTTTCCAGTCCACATGAACAGAGATTAAATCAGTAGCGTATGATATAAAATACACAACAAACACGTGATAATATACGAGAGCGGATCACTGTGTTAAACACACTCACAGCATGGGGATGTGTAACTGAGCACAACTGAACAAAACCTCTAAAGTTTGCAGGTACAAAAGCAGACAGTCGTCTGTGTTTATGGAGTAAATCCTGAACTTATTATCGTGTGATGTTAATGGTGCAGATGTTCAGGTCAGGTCAGTATGAGGGAGAGGAAATTCTTGGTCAGTGTCAGATAGTAGATTTGTCCTTTATGACTCTCATTCTGGTGTTTTTAGGAGATGTTGGACCTCGATTCATGCTGATAACATTGTCCTGGTTCTGTGAGAGACTTGTTCATGTGTAACAGAGAGAGAGAGAGAGAGAGAGAGAGAGAGAGAGAGAGAGAGAGAGAGACCTGACTTATCAGTGAGTTATGAAACATGTTGTCAGTTTGATGTATAAACACACACACACACACATTTTTTCTCTCTTTTGACCAGGGTTGAGTACACCTCTAATAAAACACCGGGCCCCAGATGGGGCCCCCAAATAAAACTGGTCTCAAACTGCCACTGTGGATTACACTAATAACACAAATACACTTAAGGCTCGTCTTAGTGCTACACACTTTCCATGCACCGTTCTTCCTTTTCTTGACGAAAGGATGGCAAACTCAACGAACCACGTACGTATATGAGCCGAGTCGACATGATATCATGATAGGTTGCCAGCTGTGCAATAAGTCCATTCGGGAAATTCCCTCACTACTAAATTTTCCACTGTCAACTGTTAGTGGTATTATAACAAACTGGAGGCAATTGGGAACAACAGCAACTCAACCACAAAGTGGTAAACCACGTAAAATCACAGAGTTCTGTCAGCACATGTTGAGGTGCACAGTGCGTAGAAGTTACCCACTTTCCGCAGAGTCAATAGCTCCAGACCTCCAAAGTACATGTGGCCTTCAGATAAGGTCAAGAAAAGCGCATAGAGAGCTTCATGGAATGGGTTTCCATGGCCGAGCAGCTGCATCCAAGCCTTACGTCCCCAAGTGCAATGTAAAGTGTCGGGTGCAGTGGTGTAAAGCACGCCACCACTGAACTCTAGAGCAGGGGAGACGTGTTTTCTGGAGTGACGAATTACGCTTCTCTGTCTGACAATCCGATGGACAAGTCTGGGTTTGGTGGTTGCCAGGAGAATGGTACGTACTTGCCTGACTGCATTGTGCCAAGTGTAATGTTTGGTGGAGGGGGGAGTATGGTGTGGGGTTGTTTTTCAGGGATTGGACTTGACCCCTTAGGTCCAGTGAAAGGAACTCTTAATGCTTCAGCATGCAAAGACATTTTGGACAATTTAATGCTAACAACTTTGTGGGAACAATTTAGAGATGGACCTTTCCTGTTCCACCATGACTGCCCACCAGGGTACAATTCAAGGTCCATAAAGACATGAATAAGAGAGTTTTGTAGGGAGGAACATGACTGGCCTGCACAGAGTCCTGACCTCAACACCTTTGGGATGAATTTGCGCGAGACTGAGAACAAGGTCTTCTCGACCTCGTCGTCATCAGTGCCTGACCTCACAAATGCACTTCAGGGTGAATAGTCAAAAATTCTGATAAACACGTCCTAGACCTTGTGGAAAGCCATCACAAAAGTGTTGAAGCTGTTACAGCTGCAAAAGGGTGGGCCAAAAGGGTGTGCCAAAAGGGTGTGCCAAAAGGGTGGGCCAAAAGGGTGTGCCAAAAGGGTGGGCCAAAAGGGTGGGCCAAAAGGGTGGGCCAAAAGGGTGGGCCAAAAGGGTGGGCCAAAAGGGTGGGCCAAACGGGTGGGCCAAAAGGGTGGGCCAAACGGGTGGGCCAAAAGGGTGGGCCAAAAGGGTGGGCCAAATGGGTAGGCCAAAAGGGTGGGCCAAAAGGGTGGGCCAAAAGGGTGGCCAAAAGGGTGGGCCAAAAGGATGGGCCAAAAGGGTGGGCCAAAAGGGTGGGCCAAATGGGTGGGCCAAAAGGGTGGGCCAACAAGAATGGCAGTTTATGACAGTTCAATTCAATTCAAGTTTATTTGTATAGCCCTTTTTACAATGGACATTGTCTCAAAGCAGCTTTACAGAACATAAACATAGAACAAAAAGTTAATATAAAGAATAATATAAAGATTAATGTAATACAAAATTTAAGATTAATATAAGATATATTTAAATGTGTTTGTATTTATCCCCAATGAGCAAGTCTGAGGTGACTCAGGTGACTGTGGTGAGGAAAAACTCCCTTAGATGGTAAAGGAAGGAACCTTGAGAGGAACCAGACTCAAAGGGGAACCTCATCCTCATCTGGGTGACACTGGGGGTGTGATTATAAATATACAGTCTGATAAATGTTGTATTGATGTAAAAGACCACATGGAGTTCACATCTCCTCGTTAGTATCGCAGAGTCCGACTGGAGCTGGTAGATCTGTAGATGTCTCAGGATTCTCACAGAATGTTATCAGGTGAAATTTAATAGCTATTAAAGATTCTGAAATTAAATAGAAATAAAGTGAAATAAAGCAAGCTTGGTTCTAGAAACAAATAAACTAATGAGTTAAAACTAAAATAAACACTGTTGTATTCCTGCTTGATGAGAAGGGCAGTGTTGGTGTCACTGCAGCTGTGCTGAGACAGAATAGAATTAGAAGTAGAATTAGAATAAGAAGTGCTGAGGTCCTTAGACACTGCTGGCTTTATTTCAACTGTGAGAGATTTTTGCTGTGTTAAAACTGATATTAGTAAGTACACAATTAGAAATACATGAATAAGACGAGTGTGTGTAGATTATATACCTATAATAGATGTGTTTGATGAAGATATCTTTCCTTTTCAGACAGTAATGGTTGCTACACTTCTCTTCAGGAGCTACTCGTCTGTCACAAGTAAGGTGAGTGTTTCAGCGTACGGAGTGTGTTGTTTTTGTCACTATCATGTGGACTAACGTGACTCTTTCTGCTACAGCTCGGCTGTGTGAACCAGCAGCACTGGTCTGTTCCTCTGAACAGAGTTTTATGCACCATCACAACTGAAAATAAACATGGAAAAGACATCGGTACGGATTTACTCTACAGTACAAAGATCTTTCTGGAATTAACATGTCGCTACACTGACTGTCCACTTTATAAGGAACACAGGGCTCTCAAGCTCTCAAGTGACATATTTTAAATACTTTATGCCCCCCGATCTCCCAAGAATATTTATGACATAAAACATTCAAAACTTAATATATGAATTAAACAAAACATATTAAATTATACTATGTAGTGCTGGTGGTCAGTAGCCTTATTTTTCTGAGATTTAATTTATGATAAATTCATTATTTTATAAAATGTCATAAAGCCGGGGCCCCCTGGCACCATCTCAGGGCCCCCAGTTTGAGAACCAATGGCCCTAGACTACTTGTTCTGAGCAGATGTTGTCAGTGAACCGGGGCCCCCTGGCACCATCTCAGGGCCCCCAGTTTGAGAACCACTGGCCCTAGACTACTTGTTCTGAGCAGATGTTGTCAGTGAACCGGGGCCCCCTGGCACCATCTCAGGGCCCCCAGTTTGAGAACCACTGGCCCTAGACTACTTGTTCTGAGCAGATGTTGTCAGTGAACTGGGGCCCCCTGGCACCATCTCAGGGCCCCCAGTTTGAGAACCACTGGCCCTAGACTACTTGTTCTGAGCAGGTGTTGTCAGTGAACAGGCTGTAAAACTGTTGGCTAAGTTACAGACACTCATGAAAAACTCCTGCTGATGATCTGGGAAACGTTTCTAACAGCAGTCACAATGTCATTGTTTGTGTCAAACAAGTTGTGAATTAGTTGTAACATTAAAACAGGAGATCATGACTTACTCTGTGCTCAAAGTGATGCTCGCAGCTCCAGTGCTTTTCTCTGTAGGTGAACGAGGATGATGATGAACAATCCCATGCTTTTTTTTCATTGGTTGTTGTGTTAAATCTTACCGAGATACAATAGTGCTATTTTCTGATTGGCTGTTGTGTAGCCTCTTTTTCTGATTGGCTGATAAGTGTCAGGTTTGACTAAGAGCTCCAGAGGAGACGCGCTTGATTCCTGCCCGGTTCCATAGAGACAGCGGTGCGGACTGATACATTTTGGGCGCTGCGGCTTATTAAATACATGATAAATAGTCAGTTTTATTGCATGACAAATACAATGTGTGGCGGGAGCATGACAAAAGACCCAAATGAGGGACTGTCAATGCGTGATGCTTGATAGCCCTGAGGAACACCTTAACCTGCTGCTCAGTCACATGGAAGCAGCAGCACAATGTATAAAGTCATATAGATATAAGAGCTTAAATTAATGTTCACTACAAACATCAGGATAGAAAAATAATCTGAGACTGTTGCTCGGTAGTGGAAGCAAATGTTTTGTAATTGTACAATGAACCTGTGTTCCTAATAAAATGGACTGGTTTAAGGTTTCAGATTCTCACAGTTTTGTTTGGTTTTCATCTTCAGGTGTCAGACGATGTTTCAATGCAGGGCACTACAATGCACCCAGACAATTTAGCATACTTTTATGTGAATGGTAAGGTGTGTGTGTGCATGTGTGTGTGTGTGTGTGTATGTGTGTGTGTGTGTGTGTGTGTGTGGAGGGGGGGGGTCTGTTTGTGTGCATGTCTGTGTTTGTGTGGACGTGCGTTTGTGTGTCTCTCTGTGTGCGTGTCTGTGTGCATGTATGTGTGTATGCGTGTGTGTCTCTGTGTGTGCGTGTCTGTGTGCGTGTCTTAGTGCGTATATGTATGCGTGTCTGTGTGGGTGTCAGTGTGAATGTCTGTGTTGGTGTCTGTGTGTGTGTCTGTGTGGGTGTCAGTGTGTGTGTCAGTGCGTGTCTGTGTGCGTGTCTTTGTGTGTGTGTGGGTTTCTGTGTGTGTGTCTGTGTGTGCATGTCTGTGTGTGTGTGGGGGTCAGTGTGTGCATGTGTGTGTGTGTGTGTTTATATTCCTAACTTTATATGTATACTCTTTGTACCAGGTTCCGTAAATATTATTCAGTCCCCAAAGACGTGATGGAGAGAACTGAGGTCTATGAGCATGCGATGTCTCTGACCTCAGGGATCGGAAAGTCCCACTTCCAGGTTTGAGATTTTCTTCTTCTCTTTTTCATGTGAAATTTAACAAGAACCATGTTACAGAGAATGAACGTTTCTCTGTCTGTCTCAGCCGTTCAAGTACCTTTACGCCCTCAAGCTAGCTGAGGTTGGACTTTCTGATCAAGCACTTGACTACTGTGAAGGAATCGCTCGAACGGTCTTCACAATGCCTCGACACGTCAGCAGCGTCTTGATTGGCAAAGTTAAACAGGTAAATAAGAAGATTCATAATTGTGAAAATGCTCCTAGGTAACAAATGTAAAGTCTTCATCGGCGTTTTACTTTTCTTGTTTGTCTCATAGCTCTCAAATGATCTGCTTCAGAAGAAAGCAGAAAAAACCGAGCGGCTGCTAAAACTTTGCCGGCTGCTCACAGCAGTCCATGCATCTTGTACTAACGTTTCTGTTGACCAGGAGCAGTCCAGCTCGTCTCAGGAGTTCCAAGGTATGTTCTGTCCTGTCTAGCTAACAGATTCATAACTCAGTAAGATTAACTATGGAGAGAGAGATCAGGGTGGTACAAAACAAAGTCTAATAGTCCAGCATTTGTAATACATAGTGGTCTATTCATTCATTCATCTTCTACCGCTTATCCGAACTACCTCGGGTCACGGGGAGCCTGTGCCTATCTCAGGCGTCATCGGGCATCAAGGCAGGATACACCCTGGACAGAGTGCCGACCCATCGCAGGGCACACACACACACACACTCTCATTCACTCACACAATCACACACTACAGACAATTTTCCAGAGATGCCAATCAACCTACCATGCATTTCTTTGGACCGGGGGAGGAAACCGGAGTACCCGGAGGAAACCCCCGAGGCATGGGGAGAACATGCAAACTCCACACACACAAGGGGGAGGCGGGAATCGAACCCCCAACCCTGGAGGTGTGAGGCGAACGTGCTAACCACTAAGCCACCGTGACCCCCTAGTGGTCTATTATAAAGTAAAATATAACACCTTCATACACAAAAAAATAATAATCCAGGTGCTAACATTTAAGACACTAGAGTCAGAGATCAGACTCTGTGATGTAGTCTTTATCATCAAAAAACCTGTTTGTATGTGTGTGTGTGTGTGTGTGTGTGTGTGTATGTGTGTGTGTGTAAAACAGAGGAGTTAGGTTCACGGCACACTTTGGGAGAGCTGTTGGGGAAAGGAATCTTCAGCACTGTCTATGCTGAAGTACATAAGGCAGATGGGAGACCGGTAAGAAGAATGCACGTTACACTTAATTAGCACAAATCAACACAGTACTAGAAATTGTAAACCTTTCACACACGTCCCTGAGATGCAGTCAGTTAGTTATCTTCAACCAGGTCTATTTTCTGTAGGTTTCATTGACAAATGATCATGTTTAGACAAATTAATATAGTGCCATAACATAAACGAGGCCCTGTAGCACCAGAAAAAAGAGCATCAGAAAATTCTATTGTTCAAACCAGTGCATTATATTTCATACAATATACTGTTTTAGGTAAATTATACGGATCAGCATGTGTCTCATGGCCACTGCTGCATCTGTCTTGCTTGTTAGGGATAAATATATATTTCAAATTTAGAATTTATGGATTCTGTAATTCTATATTCAGGTAGTACATTCAGAAGACGTGTATTTAACATTGCACACAGGTCAATACCAATAAATCATTGGATTAATTATCGGTATTGACCAGATGCCAGCAAAAAAATGCCTGATGGGATACGGAGGAAAACAGATCATATATCAGATTCTGTAACAAATTGAAAAATGAAATGCATTTTTTGAACCGAAATTTCTATACATAAAGAGACTTGGCTTCCTTTTGTTAGGATTAGTGCTGTACTTATACTTTACTGTCTGAATGGTTTTTGTGTGGAACAGTTTAACTAAGGGCCTTTTTACACCTGGTCACTTCACACGTTTTCTGTGATCGGATAGCTATCCGATGGTAAAAAGACCAGGTCTAAATGCCCAATGAAACGGTTTGGAGACAGATATAAATCCGACGGTACAAACCCCTTCAGGAGGTGGTCTGGGACGCATTTCAGATGAAACTGGACAGGTGTAAATGAATGTGGTTGTTCAAGCCACATACGTCAGCGCTATACTCCTCCCAAACGGAAGTACGTCACTCGCAGGTGATCTTTCAGGCTTTTCCAGGCGTCTCGTCGGGTCTTAAAATGCGCTGCTGCCGCCAGTGAAAACGCAGCAAACAGTAAACGCTGTTTTTTGTAGCATAACCTTCGTTATCGTGTGTAATTTTTTTCGTCTTCTTTTTGATCGCGTTCTGAAAACCGCATACACCAAAGCATGTTCCATTTCAATTACCCCGGAAATGAGGTAAAATATATTAGCATTTTGGGCGGGAGTAGAAAGATCGGATCAATATCCGATTCGCCGAGACGCATTTATGTGGCCTAATGTAAATGGAACAGTTTTAACAAATCAGATAGCTATCGGATCAGAGACAACACATGAAGTGAGCGGGTGTAAAAAGGCCCTGTGAATGTCTTTAGGTAAGAAAAAAATTAAGCTTAGTTAAAAAAAAAGATTCAATTAAAGGCTTCAGTTTCCTTTCGAGGAAACTCGATGCTGCATCATGGCTTTACGCTATGAGATCACTTTTTGTGGAAGCGGTGTCTGAAGCTCTGTGTGATATCATGCTAATCTACTGGCTATAGAGGTCATATGATAAAGCTGAGAATGCCAGCTAGACCATATTCAGTGCTTTGAGAAAATATTCAGACCCCCTTTAATTTTTTTTATTTTGTTATCTTGCAGCCTGAAACTACAATTATTCCATTTTTTTTATTAATCTACACTCAGTACCCCATAATGACAAAGTGAAAACAGAGTTCTAGAAATGTCTGTATATTTATTAAGAAGAAAAATCTGAGCACCTTTGGCAGCAATTACAGCCTTGAGACTTTTTGGATATGATGTAGCAAGCTTCAGGTCACTTTAGGACAGTGTTACTCATTGCGCGGCTCGCGAGCCTCCTGCGGCTCGCCAAGCTTTAATATGCGGCTCGCATGGCAGTAAATAATACGATGATATGATCATGTGGTTAAAATTTATTTTTCATTTAAATAACATTAAAAACAATCAGGGAAGCATAGAAAAACGAATGTGCTCTATTACAAATAATAATATATATTTACATCTTCACTGACTCACTGCGTTCTGTGCAATAGCCAGTTTTTGGCGGCCTGCCTGAAGCTAGTTTGTGTTTCATGCTAGTTAACAACTTGTGTTTACTGTACACACGGACTAAAAAATGGATCGATTTCTTATCAAACAATCCTGCGCACAAAATGAACAGCAACAAAGCAATGTGACAGTGACAAAAGAGGTAACTGATGGGGAGCATGCATCATCCGCAACTCGAGAGGAAGACGGAGACGGAGGTTGTGGAGAGTCCGCGCCTGCTAAAAAAAGAAAGGTGCGAGTCATACAAGATGAGCATTGAAAATTTCAAGAAAAGTGGACAGATGAAATTTTATTTGTCCTTCACGGATCGAACCCTTTGTGTTTACTATGCAAACAAACCAGCTCTGGTTTCAAGCGAAGTAATTTGAAAAGTCAAAGAAATGCATGCGTGCTTCCGCTCATCTCAGCATTAAGGTAATCCTGCTTATTATCATTAAGAGAAATCATCTTGTCTCAGTTACCAATTTGACAGGTGCATAATAAAGAATGATCTTTAAGTAATTATTGTATTGCAATATTGCAATTACAATGTATTTAAGCAGATAAGCTATTTAAGACTAACTAACTTGGCATACTTTGCGGTGAAAGTGGCTCTCCTATTGACTTTGTCCTATCAGTGTGGCTCACATGAAAAAAATAGTGAAGACCAACTGCTTTAGGATATTCACAGAGTTGAATATAGTGATGGTGATAGTTGTTCATGGTTCAAGGTTTTTATTGTCAATGCCATCATATGTGCAGACATACAGTGGAACTGAAATACCGATTCTTTTCTCCCTTATCAAGCGTTTATATTGTCAATGAAATATAGAAAGTTTGTATAGAATACCAGCATTTAGTGCAATATAGAAACAGATTTGTATGGAGGTATCAGCAATGTACTTGTAATAAATAGACTTATGTAAACCGAGTGAATATATAAAAGAAAGTTGATCTGATCCTGATGGCTCTGCTAGTAAGTTGAGTGTGTAAAATGTCCATAAGCAAAGGGCAAAAAGACACAGATGATCTTGCTGGCTGCATTCACGATGCGTTGCAGAGTGCTTTGACAGAATGCAGTACAGCCTCCATACCATACAGTGATGCAGCAGGTGAGAATGCTCTCAATGGTGCCTCGGTAGAAGGAGCACACAGTGGGAGGTGGGACTCCAGGCTTTCCACAGTTTTCGTATGAAGTAGAGGCGTGACTGATATTTCTTGGCCAGCGACGTTGTGTTTGTCCCGGAGAGGTTTTTGGAGATATGCACCCTAGGAACTTGGTGCTGCTCACCCTCTCCACTGTGGCACCGTTGATGGTTAGTGGGGGTGCTGTGGAGGTCCTCTTCTAAATTCGATGACAATTTCTTCGGTCTTCCCTACCTAGGAAGAGATTGTTGTCATTACACCACTGGACCAGTCGGTTCACCTTGGGGGTCACTGTTTGACTCAGCGAGATGTTAAAGATGTCAGTTAGTTCATTCTTGAATTCTTTAGCACAGTCCTTTAGAACTCGACCAGGTCCAGATATTTTATTACTGTGTTGTTGTTTGCTTCCTTGATACCACATGTCAAGTTGGCTCGTGCTGTTGCTAGGCCTGCGGTATCACCAGCTCTAAAGGCAGCATCCCTAGCCCTCAGAAACTTTTCCTGTCAGCCATAGTTTCTGTTTTGCACCAATAGTGATGGTTTTTCCTATGTGTGACATCATCAGTGCATTTTGAGATTTAAGCAGTAACATCCTCAGTTTATTCCTCAATATCTGTGTGGTTTTTATAAGTTGCTGCTTCCTTGAAGATGTCCCAGTCTGTTGTGTTAAAGAGGTCTTTATGGGCAGACTGTGCCCCCTTCACACATGCACTTCATTCTTGGTTGGTCTGGTGACTCTCAACTTCAGTCTGAACGCAGGTCTGACCATGATGGTGATGTGGTCAGAGAGTTTGAGATGGTGGTTGGGGAGGCTTTGTATGCTTTGTATTCGGTCACTGTTGTTAGTTCTGAGGGACTTTCAATCTCAGACTGAACCCAGAGAAGGCTGTGCATTCTCTGGTTCGGAGAATCAACTTTCTGGAGGTAATCTGGCATTCAACCACGATGCTGAAATATTTGTTGCCGCTCATGTTATCTCAGTCCTTTCAGCTGTGAAAGACATTTGGCAAAGCCAGAACATTCAGAGGTTATTGAGGCTCATTGCCACAGCAGCCAGTATTATTTCCTTAGGTTTGATGCACATGAGACCATTTCAGCTCTGGATTAGGAGAAGGGAGTTTCACCCCCACTATCACTCTTCAGGGTCATAAGAGTTATGCGTTGTGCATTTTGTACCCTTCTTAAGTGGATAAGTCCCTGGTTCCTCACCTTGGGTCCCACTCGCAGGGTGTTTCACTGTCTTTCAATGGTTGCCTTCCTCATAAGCTAGAGCACGGTCCTAGATGGTCACCTTGGTCGTGGTGTGTGGGAAGGCCCTCATCTCACGTGGCACATAAATTGCCTGGAAATAAGAGCTCTGTTTCTGGCACTGAAACACTTTCTCCCAAAACTCAGTGTCTACCATGTGTTAGTCTGTACAGACCATGCTGGTTTCCTACATCAATCAGCAGTGCGGTCTGCATTTGCAGAAGGTATTTGGGTTGCTGCAGCAGGTCTGCTCTGAGCAGAGACCAGGCTGTTATCACTGTGATTTACACATTATCCGGGGTGCAGACTTCCTGTTGAGGCAGGGTCTGAGGCCTGGTATCCACCCACAGATAGTGGAATGCATATGGTAGATTTTTGGCCAGGCGGAAGTGGATCTATTCACCTTCAAGGAGTTGACCTACTGTCCTCTTCTCTACCCATTCTAGGGTTTTTTGCTGCTGGCTCCACGTTTGCTTGTTCAAGTCTGGTTTGCAGACCTGATCTCCCTCCTATCAATAGGGACCTTGTCTCTTAGGTACACAGGGCAATGCTTCTCTCCCACTCTAAGTGTGGAAATTGTGAGATTCCTCTGAGGGGGACCAGCTTGTAGACTCTGGTCTCTCAGCAGGTCTGTTACCCACCCCCTTCTTTCTGCAGTTTGCTCCTGGTAAGGTCAAGGCTATTTTGCTTCAAAGGGCAGGATACGTTCCCAAGTACCCACTGTGGCCTGTTGTCTGGCCATTTCTCATGGCTTCTGTTCTCTGCCCCATGAGTCAGTGAAGCAGATGAGGCTGCACCTGTTGTGCCTGGTCTTGGCCCTCAAGGCCTATATATATCTTCGACATTTTTTCCAGAGTTTAATGGGGATATGATTGGAAAAATGCCAGTTATTGATACTTAACCTGCATCAACTGAAACAAGAGCGTGACATGGGTTACACTAGTTTTATAGATCACCAACAAAAACCCACTCATGTGACCAAACTGATTAGAGACTGATATAAAAAGAAAAAGAAAAAAGCACCTGTGACTAATATAACAATCAACATATAAACTGCTGCTGTTCCACAGAAAACATCGTTTAAGTGTGAAGATTTTACATTTCAAGCCGAAAAAGGACCTGATGAAAATGTACAATTTCATGGCCCTTTGATGAGGTGAGACAAATTCCTCTTACAAATTCAGTATTTCAGGATCGATGTTCTGAAGCATGTCATCGGGTGATTTGTGTACGTGTGAGTGTGTGTCCGTGTGGTCTATATAAGATTTAAAAATCTGTTGCAGTGATAAGATGCAGAAGGACAACCTGATCGGGTTAATTCAGGGGAAAAGGCAGGAGTGTTTCCAACAGCTGAATGACCCTGATCAACAGATATTCTATTTCTTCTGGCTGATTATGGAACTCTTCTATAAAGGAAACGGAGTAAGTGCTGGAGTTCATTATGTGCTGTAACTGGGATTGTTTAAGGAGGATGAATTATGATATCCAGAGATAAACATGCTAATTGAATCAATTTTTTTTCTTTCTAGAGAGTAATGATGGATGAAATCGGAGCAGTTATCCTAAAGGGCTATGTCCTTGTGAGGAGAAAGGTGAGTGTTTCAGAGTCTACCTTTAATGAGTGTTGTTTTTGTCAGTATCCTGTGGATTAATGTGACACTTTCTTCTGCAGCTCGGAGGTGTTAGGGACCTGGAGGACTGGTGTATTCCTCTGGTGGGTCTTTTATGCTCCACTGCCACAGAAGATGAAAAGCGAAAAGCTGTTGTTAAAATGGGAGATGATTTCGGTATGGAATTAACATGTAAAGCCTGAACATTCATGCATCATCCAGTCACGTGGAAGCAGCAGCACAATGTATAAAGTCATGTGGTTGTTCATGTAGTTGTTTAGTGTTGAGTACAGACAAAGAAACGCAGAGATTTTGACTGTTGCTCGGTTATTGAAGCAACATTTTGTATTTCAGTAACATGATTTGTGTAATTGTGTGAATGAGCTGGTGTTCCTATTGAAGTTCACTGGCTTAAGGTCTCTGATCCTCTTGTGATTGTTTAGTTTTCATCTTCAGTTTCTAGAGGACAGACCAATGCAGGACACATCTGCTATGTGGTGGCACAAATGGGCCTGGGATCACGCCAAACATTTGACCTGATTGGATGTAACCTGTAAGTTTTGTGTGTGTGTGTGTGTGTGTGTGTGTGTGTGTGTGTGTTTGTAGATTTTTTATTTGGTATGTTTGCTCTTTCTACCAGTTTCCATAAATATAATTCTGTCCCAAAAGACGTGATGGAGAGAACTGAGGTCTATGAGCATGCGATGTCTCTGACCTCAGGGATCGGCCAACCCCACTTCCAGGTTTAAGATTTTCTTTTCTTTTTAATGTCAAATTTAACAAGAACCATGTTACAGAAAATGAAAGGTTCTCTGTCTGTCTCAGCCGTTCAAGTACCTTTACGCCCTCAAGTTAGCTGAGGATGGACGTTCTGATCAAGCACTTGACTACTGTGAAGGAATCGCTCGGACTGTCTTCACAATGCCTCGACACGTCAGCAGCCTCTTGATTGAAAGCGTCATACAGGTAAATAAGAAGATTCATAATTGTGGAAAGTCTTCATCAGTGTTTTACTTTCCCTGTTTGTCTCGTAGCTCTCTATGGAGCTGCTTAAAAAGAAAGAAAAAGAAACCGAGTGGCTGCCAAAGCTTGGCCGTCTGCTCAAAGCAGTTCATGATCCTTCTCCTAAAGTTTCTGTTGAGAAGCCCAGATCATCTCAGGAGTTCCAAGGTATGTACTGTCCTGAGTAGCTAGCAAACTCATAACTCAGCAAAATTAACTATTGGAGAGAGATCAGGATGGTACAAAAAAAAGTCTAATAGTCCAAAATTTGTAACACATATTGGTTTATAATGAAGTATGATATAACACGAGTTTACACACACACAGCCAGATGTAATTCTTTGAGTAAGAGACCAGTTATCACCAGTTTTCGCCAACATCTTCAACACCTCACTGGAGATATGCCATGTGCCAACCTGCTTCAAGACCACCACCATCATCCCTGTACCCAAAAAACCTAGGATCATGAGACCTAATGACTTCAGACCTGTTGCTCTGACATCTGTAGTAATGAAGTCCTTCGAGCGTATCGTGCTATCCCACCTAAAAATCAATCCTGGACCCTTTGCAATTTGCCTACGGAGCCAACATGTCTGTAGATGATGCAATCAACATGGCCCTCCACTTCATCCTTTAGCACCTAGACTCCACATTAACCTACGCTAGAATCCTGTTTGTGGATTTCAGCTCCGCTTTCAACACTATCATCCGGTTTCTGCTACATGAAAAGCTCTCCCAGGTGGATCACAGACTTTCTGACTGAAAGGAGGAAGCATGTGAAATGGGGAAAATATGTCTCTGATGCCCGGACTGTAAATACTGCTCGGCCCAAGGCTGTGTTCTTTCTCCCCTGCTTTTTTCCCCTATATACCAACAGCCGCACCTCCAATCACCAGACCATCAAACCTTTGACGTTTGCAAATGACACCACCCTCTTTGAGGGGATGAGTCTGCTTACAGGAGGAAGATTAACCACCTGGTGACCTGCTGCAGCAGGAACAAAATGGAGCTTAATAAAGAGAAAACATTGGAGATTGTGGTAGATTTTAGGAAGAACCCGGCCCCTCCCACCCCGTCACGCTTTGTGACATGTCATAACTGAAGGCTCCTTCCACTACCTGGGAACTGTCATCACCCAGGACCTCAAGTGAGAGTTGAACATAAACTCACGAGGTAAAAAAGCACAGCAGCGATGCACTTCCTGTGGAAGCTGAAGAGGTTCAACCTACCAAATGCTATGATGGTGCATTTGTACACCACCATTGTTGAGTCTATACTCACCTCCTCCATCACCACTTGGTACTCTGCTGCCACTGGCAAACACAAGAGCAGAATACAAAGTGTCATTTGCCCTAAGAAGGTGATTGGCTGCAATCTACCATCTCTTCAGGATCTGTAAGCATCCCGGGACCCCCCAGGCAGTTAGGATTGTGGATGACCTTCTCATCCTGGATCTCTTTGAGTCACTTCCCTCTGGCCGAAAGCTGCGGTCTATAAAGACTAAAACTTCATGCCACAAAAACAGTTTCTTTCTATCTGCAACTGGTCTAATCAACGATATCCAGGAACCAGCATGGTCTCTTATTCACCACCTTGAACATTAATAAACTACCCCATTACTGTTCAGATGCATTACATCAATGTTCACCAATCTATCTGTTATAATGGACCTTCCTTCCTCAGTTAATTTTTTTAATTGAGGGGGTCATGGTGGCTTAGTGGTTAGCACGTTCGCCTCACACCTCCAGGGTTGGGGGTTCGATTCCCACCTCCTCCTTGTGTGTGTGGAGTTTGCATGTTCTCCCCGTGCCTCGGGGGTTTCCTCCGGGTACTCCGGTTTCCTCCCCCAGTCCAAAGACATGCATGGTAGGTTGATTGGCATCTCTGGAAAATTGTCCCTAGTGTGTGATTGTGTGAGTGAATGAGAGTGTGTGTGTGTGTGTGTGTGTGTGTGAGTGTCCTGTGATGGGTTGGCACTCCATCCAGGGTGTATCCTGCCTTGATGCCCGATGACTCCTGAGATAGGCACAGGCTCCCTGTGACCCGAGGTAGTTCGGATAAGCGGTAGAAGATGAATGAATGAATTTTAATTGAATATGTGCACTAACCACTTTGCACATCCTGCATTAGTGTACAATGCATGTCTCTATTTTTTTATAACCATTGTTTCTTATATTTAAGCTTCTCCTCTATTTTTACTATGCACCAACACACCAAGACAAATTCCTGTACATGCAGACAGTACAGTACCTGGCAATAAACCTAATTCTGATTCTGATTAAATAGCTGCAGAGATCAATTTGAATTGCCTCTTCAGCTTAATAATGTTAGTAATATTTACTCTGGATGCTCATATTTAAGACACAGTTACAGAGACAGGGCTGTTTAATAGACCCTGTGATGTAATCTTTATCATCAGACAAAACTCTCTGTGTGTGTGTGTGTGTGTGTGTGTTTGTGTGAAACAGAGGAGTTAGATTCACGGTACACTGTTGGAGAGCTGTTGGGGAAAGGAACCCACAGTGCTGTTTACGCTGGAGTGCGTAAGGCAGATGGGAGACCGGTAAGAAGTCTACACATGTACAGTTAACTACCACAAATCAACTCAGTACAGAAATTGTAAAGCTTTCACACATTTTCCTGAGATATAGTCAGATTGGTTATCTTCAACTTGGCCTGTTTTCTGTAGGTTTCATTCACAAATGATTGTGTCGACAAATTACAGCAGTGCCTGAATCACTGATGTGAGCTCATTAGAATAAAGCAAAAGCGGGAAAATATCACCAAAAAAAAGCCTCTGTATCACCAGAAAAATCTGAAAATTCTATTGTTTATACAAGTGCACTATATATATCGTCGCTGTCGGGCGGAAACCTCGTATGTCCAAATTTGGTCAATTTCATATTTTTTCACATATCGATGCTATTGGTCAGTCCCCACGTGGGTCTGTTATTTTTACAAGTTATTAACCAATCTAAAGTCTTGAAAATAGCTTGAGCGCAAATCTCATAACTCCATTGGACACTTCAACTGTCCACCTCTTCCTATGGGAGAGCTTCGCGGCATATTTCTCCTCAAGAAGAGTCGCAACAAATCAACACGTCTTCTGAGGTAAATGTCTTCAAAACACTGGGCTCAAAGAAAAACAAATATTGACCCCTGCTAGTTCTGGTGCTTGTCTAAGGTACGGCGTTTTTTTAATTTCCTGAAAAATAACAGTTTTGGAGATACAAGGATTCTGTCTGACAGCGACGAGATATATATATATATATTGTAGGGCTCTTTGAGAGATGGGACACGGAAAAAGGGGCACAGAGACTGTGTGAGAGATAACAAAAGGGAGGTATTTATTTCCTCACTCACTTAAAGCAAAAACAGAAATTAGGAAGGCAGCAAAAGTGAGTCCTTCCTGTAGGGGGCGGTTGGGCAGAGGACCAGGCTCCACAACCCGGTAGCAAGAGGAGGACGGCAGGAGAATAATACAGCAGCCCTCCCCAGGAGATTAGCAAGGCTCAGCCAGCAATGTGGAGTCCCGGGTCAGCTGGATGTCTCTGAAAAACAAGAGGAGAAAGATAACAAACATTAGTCCCGTTTGGCACGCCCCCCTTTCCTTTCTTTAGCCGCCAAGCCTTGCTTCCTGCTGTGCTTTCCTCCTGGAGGGTGAATGCTCCAGCGGCACTCCTGATTGGTCAGGGATTTTCGGCGGGAGTTTCGGCCGCTCCACCCCTCTCTCACTTGCCGCGGTGCTGACCATGGTGCTGGAGATCGGGGGCTCGCGGTTAGTGCCGCTGGCCAGGGTGCTGAACCACCGCCTGTTCCACTCCGCCAGGTTTTTCCTCCGTGTGTTTGCGGTGGTGCACGTGCCGCCGTCACAGGTCCCCCCCCTTTGCTCTGAGCCCCCACCTGGTAGTAACCATCCCCAGAAAGCATAGCGCCGCGAGAGGCCATCGGCGTTCCCGTGCCGGCTCCCGGCTCTGTGTATGACCTGGAACGAGAAATCTTGTAAAGATAAGAACCACCTCGTTACCCTGGCATTGGTGTCCTTCGCCTTGGCCATCCAGAGTAGAGGGGCATGGTCTGTCACCAGGGTGAAGTGTCGCCCTGCCAGGTAGTACCGGAGGTCCTCCACAGCCCACTTGATGGCCAGGGCTTCTCGTTCCACTGCGGCGTAGTTTCTCTCAGCGGGGGTCAACTTCCGGGAGATAAAGAGGCCCGGGTGTGACAGGAACTCCTGTGACAGGACGGCTCCCAGCCCTGTTTCAGACGCATCCGTCTGTAGCGAAAAGGGGCGACCAAAATCGGGGTTCCGTAGTACTGGCTGGGTGGTGAGGGCCTCCTTGAGCTGGCGGAACGCCTGTTCTGTGCTGTCTGTCCAGTGCACCCGGTCCGGCTGGCCTTTCTTGGTGAGGTCTGAAAGAGGGGCAGCTAGAGAGGAGAAGTTAGGCACAAAGCATCTATAATAGCCCGCTAATCCTAAAAAGGCCCGTACCTGTTTCTTTGACGTGGGTCAAGGGTACTCTCTCACGGCCTGGACCTTTTTCTCCTGGGGCTTTAGCAGTCCCTGGCCGATGCAGTATCCCAGGTACTGGGCCTTGGACAGGCCCAGGTGGCACTTGTGGGGGTTTGCCGTAAGACCAGCTGTTCGGAGGGCCCCCAGAACCTCCCCCAGCTGGAATAGGTGATCGGACCAGGTGGAGGAATGGATTACTACATCGTCCAGGTAGGCGGCAGCGAAGGCACGGAGGGGTCGGAGGACGATGTCCAGGAGGCGCTGGAAAGTGGCCGGGGCCCCATGTAGGCCGACTGCCAGTGGCCATGTGTGGTGCTGAAGGCGGTCTTTGGCTTCGCCTCTGGCGCCAGGGCAACTTGCCAATAGCCCTTTGTCAGGTCAAGGTTGGAAATAAACCGGGCCTTCCCCAACCGCTCCACCAGATCATCAACTCGAGGGAGGGGATAGCTGTCGAAGTCTGAAATCTGGTTGAGCCTCCGGAAGTCGTTGCAGAGGCGGATGGACCCATCTGGTTTAGGCACCAGCACGATGGGCTGGACCAGGGGCTGGCAGATTCCTTGATAATCCCCTCTTTCAGCATGCATTCTACTTCCTCTTCAATAGCCTGGCGTCGAGCTTCTGGGACCCTATATGGTCATAGTCGAACCACCATCCCAGGAGGGGTCCTGATCTTGTGATGTACCAGCGCCGTGCGTCCTGGCTGGGATGAGAAGACATACGCAAACCGGTCCAGGAGCTCTGTGAGGTCGTGCTGCTGGGCTGGTGTGAGATCCTCTCCCCTCCGTACTAGGGCCCGTTCTTGGGGACCATTTTTTTAAAAGGTTGATGTGATATAATTTGGTGTCTGCACGCTTACCTGGCTGTTGCAGCCGATAGTTCACCGGTCCCACCTTTTCGAGGACAGTGTACGGGCCCTGCCACTTTGCCAGGAACTTACAGGCTGCACTGGGAATGAGGAGCATTACTTGGTCACCAGGGCGAAGTTCCCTCGCCTGGGCGGGCCGATTGTACGTCCTCTGTTGTGCTCGCTTGGCCTCCCCAAGGTGCTCCTTCACGATGGGCCCAACACGCTCGATACGGGTCTGCATGTCCTGGACGAATTCATTGACGGAGCGGAAGGGGGAGGGTTGCTCCTCCCAGGCCTCGCGGGCAACATCCAGCATGCCCCGCGGCTGCCGCCCAAACAGGAGCTCGAAAGGGGTGAAGTCTGTGGACGCCTGGGGTGTTTCCCGGATTGCAAAGAGGACGTATGGAAGGAGGAGGTCCCAATTCCGTCCTTCCTGGTCTACCACCTTCCGTAGGATACGTTTCAGGGTCTGGTTAAAACGTTCCACCAAGCCATCTGTCTGGGGGTGGTAGACAGACGTCCTCAGGTGTTTGAGCTGCAAGAGCCGACACAGATCCACCATTAATTTAGACATAAAGGGCGTACCTTGGTCGCTGAGGATGTCTTTAGGGATCCCGACTCGGCTGAAGAGCAGGAGCAGTTCTCTGGCCATGCTCTGTGAGGTGGCCTTCCGAAGTGGGACCGCCTCAGGGTAGCGGGTGGTGTAGTCCACCATCACCAGGATGTATTCATGGCCCCGGGCAGACTTTGGTAGCGGCCCGATGAGGTCCATGCCAAGCCTCTCAAAGGGGATGCCAATGATAGGAAGGGGAATAAGGGGGGCCGGAGCTGGTTTCAGGGGAGAGGTCTGCTGGCACGTGGCGCAGGCCCTGCAAAAGCCCAGGACCTCGGCGTTCATGCCCGGCCATGTGAATCGGTCCCGCAGTTTCTCTAGTGTGTTCTTGGGTCCCAGATGGCCCCCCAAGGGGTGAGTGTGGGCTAGGTGGAGCAGAGGCGGGGTACGTTGGCGTGGCACCACCAGTAGGTCGCAAGGTTCTCCTCTCCTATCTGTGTGAAAATAAAGCAGCCCATTCCTCACCAGGAAGTACGACGGGGGAAGTGGCTGGGCAGGGTTGGTGTTTACTCCCTCCACCTGCAGGACCTGACCCCAGCAGTGCTTCAGCCGGTCATCCTCCTTCTGCTCTTTTCCAAAACCTCTCTCCTGGGTGGCCTGTTGAAACAGTGAAGAAATAGGGTTAACCTGCGGCTGGGGCTCACCTGGAGAGGAGTCGCTGGCGTCTCTGTCCCCCCGAGCCATGCACGCCCGGCGGTCCCGGCCCTTCTGCTTCTGTTCCGGCCCACACTTGGCAGTGGCCTTCATGGCGGCAGCAAACCCCGGCCAGTCGTGTCCCAGTAGGAGGGGGACCGGGAGATCTGGGATAAGTCCGATGAGGAGCGGCCACACTCCTGCTTTGCTACGGATCTTGACCTGTGTGGTAGGGACCGAACGGGCATCGCCATGGACGCACGAGACCGCGAGAGTCCCCACCGACTTTATGGGGGCAGGGAGTACGGGCCAGCGTGACCGTACTCCCCGAATCCAGGAGCGCCGACACCAGGCGGCCATTTACCTCCACAGTAAGGCGGGCCCCCTTTGGAATGGTGGGGGTGTGTAGGCCACAACTCGCGAGCCATTGTTTGGGGGCCTGAGTTGGGGCTCTGAGGTCCGGTTCGGTGGGCATGGGCTCATCAACCGGTCCCAGGGTGGGGCGGCTATCCAGAGGTCTCCTCTCCCAGATCCGTTCGGACACTGGCTGTTGTCGGGGCTGGGGGTGGCGGGCGCTGGCCTGGAAGTCTCTTCGAGCATCCCGACCCATTTCTAGGGTGGTCTTGGCATGTTCCAGGGTGTTCAGAAGGTCCTTTGTGTCCTCTGGGCCCTTCAGCCCAACAGCCTTCCGTTCTTCGGCCGGCAGCGCTCGTAGGAACCGGTCCATGGCCACTCTTTCTGTGACCTCTTTGGCCGTTAGTCGATCACTCTGCAACCAGCGCCGGGTGATACGCAGCAGTTCATCCATCTGGGGACGAGGATTGCTAGTTGGATCATACCGCCACCTATGGAAATCTCCGGCTGCCGTGACATGGGATCGACCACAGCGGACGAGAATTTCCTCTTTCACCGTTTCATAGTCTCGAGCGTTTTCTGGATCCAACGCGTAATACGCCAATTGGGCATCTCCACTGAGCAACGGGGCTAGGGCATCGGCCCAGTCCCGCTTGGGCCAACCCTCCCGGTCTACGGTGTGCTCGAAGGTATCCAGGAACGCCTCCACATCGTCTCCGGCGCCGAGTTTTGTGAGCCTGTGCAGAGCGTCGTGGCCGGGATCAGGGAGGGGAATTGATGCGGCGGGGGCCCCCCGCCGAAGTTCCAGTAGCTCCTCTGTGGCCTTCTTGACGCTCTTGGCCAGCTCCTGGGTGACTTCGTGCTGATGGAGACTGGCCTGCATGAGATGTTGCAGCACCTGCCCCACAGAGGGCTCCGGTGCTGCTTCCGTGCCCGCATTCTCCACCAGTGTAGGGCTCTTCGAGAGATGGGACACGGAAAAAGGGGCACAGAGACTGTGTGAGAGATAACAAAAGGGAGGTATTTATTTCCTCACTCACTTAAAGCAAAAACAGAAATTAGGAAGGCAGCAAAAGTGAGTCCTTCCTGTAGGGGGCAGTTGGGCAGAGGACCAGGCTCCACAACCCGGTAGCAAGAGGAGGACGGCAGGAGAATAATACAGCAGCCCTCCCCAGGAGATTAGCAAGGCTCAGCCAGCAATGTGGAGTCCCAGGTCAGCTGGATGTCTCTGAAAAACAAGAGGAGAAAGATAACAAACATTAGTCCCGTTTGGCACGCCCCCCTTTCCTTTCTTCAGCCGCTGAGCCTTGCTTCCTGCTGTGTTTTCCTCCTGGAGGGTGAATGCTCCAGCGGCGCTCCTGATTGGTCAGGGATTTTCGGCGGGAGTTTCGGCCGCGCCACCCCTCTCTCACTTGCCGCGGTGCTGACCATGGTGCTGGAGATCGGGGGCTCGCGGTTAGTGCCGCTGGCCAGGGTGCTGAACCACCGCCTGTTCCACTCTCCCGCTTCCGGGTTGCCGATGCCGTGGGCGAAGAGCGGTTTTTCCTCCATGTGTTTGCGGTGGTGCACGTGCCGCCGTCACAATATATACATTTTTTTTTTTTTTTTTTTTTTTACAAAATACTGTTTCAGGTAAATGAAAAGAATCAGATTATGGATAAATAGAAATTAAAATTTTATATAATGTATATTCTGAACTTTTATATTCTTGCAAAACTTCTTTGCTACAAAAAAAACCCAAAAACATCTGAACAGGATGATTGTTGTTAATTGTTATTGAACTAATTCTCTTTCATCTTTGTGAACAGGTTGCCTTAAAATATTTAACCAAAAACGTCAGTGAATCATTTGTAAGTAAACTTATTTCACTAGACCTGCTGTAGCAAAACAATAAGGTGTAAATCACCGTCATGTTATAGACCAAAATGATGCATCCATTTACTCATTACTGCATTTTAGCCCGGAACAAAGCCACGGGAGGTGGAGTTATTGGAGATGGTGTCCAAGCCACCTCGCTGTAAGAATGTGGTGGAGCTTCTGGAATGGCTGGATGTGTCCACTTCTTTTGTCTTGGTGTTTGAGCGACCCAGCCCCTGCATGGACCTCCAGACATTCCTTAGAATGAGCAAAAATAATCGTCTCTCTGAAGACATGGCTCGGGAGATCATGCGACAGTTGATTCAAGCTGTTAGTGACTGCATTGACCACGGAGTTTTTCATGGCGACCTCCATTCCAAAAATATTCTGGTGAATACGGACACACTGGAGGTGAAGTTAACAGACTTCAGTTATGGCAATTTTGTGTCAAACTTCAGCAAGATGGGTCAGTTCAGAAAAGAAATATATAGTTATATACAGCATACATAGAAAAGGAAGTTCACTGGAGGTTATTTCTTTCATGTTGCTTTTTTAGGTTATGCTTCTTGCTTCAGGAACCTGGGCTTAATCCTGGTTGAGTTGATCTCTGGAGACGTTCACATTGACTATTCTGATGAGATCATAAAGAAGTGTTCACAGGTTGTTTCTCCAGGTGAGCAAATTTTTTAATTTTTGCATTTCAGAAGCTTCACATATGCCCCTTTTCCACCAAAAAGTACCGGGTGCTGGTTCAGAGTTAGAGCTGGGGCTGGTTCAAAGTTGGTTCCACTGGCAATCCTTTTAAGAACCGGTTTGCCTTTCCATCGATTAGAGAGCATCACAGAGCCGAGTCTGACGTCACTGTATACGTGTCACGTTACACAGCAACATTAGCGCAGCAGCGGCAAACACAAACACATCAACAATGGCGGATGTTGCTTTACTGTTAATGCTCATGGCTTTGTGAACCTACATTAACACCCAAACGCGGCGAATTCACCGTATACGTGCAGCTCCATGTAATCTGTATAAACGGAGGTTGTAATGGAGAAAGTACATAACGTTATTTTATCAGAAAAAAGTTAGCCTTAGCATGTAGCTACTGATATCAGCATGTGTGCTGATAATGAATCATATCGCGGTAAAGTAAAAGTGTATTAAACATTAGTATACTTAAGGTACATTATCAAATGCGCTAACAGTAGCCCCGCCCCCAGGCGCTAACATTAGCCCTGCCCACAGCCCCTGACACAAGCGGTTATTAAGTTTAGACCAGCAATGTTTTGGAACCACTTTTCCTGGTTCAGAGCCGGTACTTTGGGTGTCGAAAAAGAAAGAACTGGTTCTAAATTAGGCTCCGAACCAGCACTTAAACTGCCTCAGTGCAAAAGGGGTAATTTTGAAATGTAGAATAAAGTTGTAACATTTTGCATCACAATTATTTTTTTTTTTTTTACATTTTTTGTGAAATATTGTAAGGAATTATTTCTCTATCGTCTGCCGCTTGGACAGGATTTCTGAGCCCCTCTTCCTCTGCTCGGTTTCTGGTTCACGCCAGTCAGTCTTTCAAAGAGAAGTCCCAAACTTTATTATGTCAAACCTGAATATATAGAGGAAGGACATAATGTGTGTGCGGAGCTTAATGCTAATATCAGCAGAAGATACCTTGACCATTATCATGAAGCAGGAAACCTCCCAGAGCAGTGTCATGTTTTACATAGCTTCTTTCATACAAAGCGGAGCAGATGTGCTAGGGAGAGGAGGTTATGCTAAGGTCAAGGTATCTGTGTGTGTATGAGAGACAGAGAGAATGTGTGTGTACAGTATGTGATTGTGTGTAAGAAAAGAACATTGTGTTTTGTACAGAAATTCTGAAACATTATTAGAAAAGATGAAGTATTTCATACAATTATTCTCACAAATATAATTTTTCATTCTCTGTCTCATGAATGTCAACCCAGAGTGCTGCCAAGTGATCTCAATGTGCCTGACAAACACTGTGAATGCTCCAAGTTTCAGTGAAATCCTGAACCACAGTTGGTTTAAAGAGACACGTTCTAGGTGAGAGACTAAGAATGGAACAGACTTCATTACACTTACAGTGGTGTGAAAAAGTGTTGGCCCCCTTCCTGATTTTTTTTTAGTTTATTGCACGTTTTCACACTTTAATGTTTCAGATCATCAAACAAATTTAAATATTAGTCAAAGTTAACAAAAGTAAACACAACATGCAGTTTTTAAATGAAGGTTTTTATTATTAAGGGAAAACAAAACCCAAACCCATATAGCACTGTGTGAAAAAGTGTTAGCCCCCTAAAACATAACTTAACTGTGGTTTATCACACCGGAGTTTAATTTCTCTAGCCATACCCAGGTCTGATTACTGTCACACCTGTTCACAATCAAGAAATCACTTAAATAAGACCTGACTGACAAAGTGAAGAAGATCAAAACATCCTCAAAAGCTACACATCATGCAGAGATCAAAAGAAATTCAGGAACAAATGAGAGAGAAACTAAATGAGATCTATAAGTCTGGGAAATGTTATAAAGCCATTTCTAAAGCTTTGGGACTCCAGCGAACCACAGTGAGAGCCGTTATCCACAAATGGCGAAAACACGGAACAGTGGTGAACCTTCCCAGGAGCCGCCGGCCGACCAAAATTACCCCAAGAGCACAGCGACGACATCCAGGCTTTCACAAAAGACCCCATAACAACATCTAAAGAACTGCAGGCCTCACTTGCCTCAGTTAATGTCAGTGTTCATGATTCCACCATAAGAAAGAGACTGGGGCAGAAATGGCCTGCATGGCAGAGTTCCAAGACGAAAACCGCTGCTGAACAAAAAGGACATAAAAGTTTGTCTCTGATTTGCCAGAAAACATCTTGATGATCATGACCAAGACTTTTGGGAAAATACTCTGTGGACTGACAAGACTTTTGGAAGGTGTGTGTCCCATTACATCTGGCTTAAAAGTAACACTGCATTTCAGATAAAGAACATAATACCAACAGTAAAACATGGTGGTGGCAGTGTGATGGTCTGGGGGTGTTTTACTGCTTCACGACCTGGAAGACTTGCTGTGATAAATGGAACCATGAATTCTGCAGTCTACCAAAAAATCCTGAAGGACAAAGTGCAGCCATCTGTTCGTGACCTCAAGCTGAAGCAAACTTGGGTTCTGCAGCAGGACAATGATCCAAAACACACCAGCAAGTCCAACTCTGAATGGCTGAAGAAAAACAAAAAGAAGACATTGGAGTGGCCGAGTCAAAGTCCTGACCTGAATCCTATTGAGATGCTGTGACATGACCTTAAAAATGCAGTTCATGTTCTAAACATCACTGTCATACACACGATCACATGAAATGATTAAAAACCAGAGTTCGCTTACGCTTGGTTTTACATGTTTGTGTAATTCATTTCCTACTGCCTCAAACTAACCTTATGTTTAGGACATGATCAGCTGTGAGCAATAAGCATGAGAACCAGTAGAGGATCTTCACTGATTTTAAATACTTAGAAGATATTCTTTAAAATCTGGATGAAAATACACGAGTACCAAAATCTCATAGATTAGCATCTAATTAAATCATCTGATTTAGCATGCTAGTTTAGTCGTTAAATAACAGAACTTACCAAGGCTAGATCATCATCTTAATGGGTGCCACTTCTCACAGTAGTGAGTTTAATCATCTGTTCGGTCTGTTCGGTCTGGCAAGAACCCAACCTGTAAATTTTGGAACGGGAGAACCAGCTACAAAGATGTGTAGATTGAAACCCTCTTAGTGTTAGTAATAAAGTTTCTTTGAATCTGTTCAAGTTTTTAATTAGTGTATATTTCCACCCGTATGAAGGAACGCTTCATCGTTAATTGTTCAGAGAAAGAGTGGGAGTAGTTCTTTTGGTGTCATTTTGGTGTCTCACTATGGGATACGCTCGTTCTGCCCTATCACATTATGCCAGACCCTATTGGCTGGCAGACAATACACTCTCCAGGCACCAGCTTATGTCTGGGGAGTGGCTTCTTACCTCAGTATAAGAAGAGCCACCCAGCATCATCATGTAATTCAAAAACCTCTTCTCGCTTCACACCAGAAGCCTTACAATCGTGGTACTGAATCAGACAAACTGTCGCCTGCTGCTCGCCTAATCTTTCAGGTTGCACTCCAGTTTACTGCAGGATTTTCCTCAGTACCAGAACGATGGCTGCAGAATGCAGAATTCCTTAGATAGTTAGAGGATCTCATGCAGAGACACACCAGGCGTGCTCTATATGTCTGTATGAAACACGCCCAAGAAGCTATCGATGCTCCCGCACGCGTTTCATCATTAAGAGCCTTCGCCGCAGGCTAGCATGCCAAGACAGTCTGTCAGGCCAGGACTCTCTCTTGTCAGCTAGCCCAGTTCAGACTGTCAACCCACTTGTTCCTACCCCTGTAGAGCTGCCCAGCAGGTCGGCTTTATTCTGTGGTGAACAACTTGAAGTTTGCGCTCCCTTCCCCTATGTTTCTAGCATGTCAGTCATCTGATCGAGTTCTGTGGGGTCAGATGGTGATCCAGTGGATGCTAATTCTGGGATACTGTCGGTAAATCTCTCTGCAGTAGTGGATGTAAATGTACGTTTAACACGGTGACTTGGCAAATTGCAAATATCGTGTCCGAAGCACAATTTGAATGAAATGAGATAATGGTCTGGATCGGTGTATCTTCTGCAGTGATGCGGTCGATATATCGGTCTGTTGTGGTGAAGAAGGAGCTGAGCCACAAGGCGAAGCTCTCTATTTACCAGTCGATCTACGTTCCTACCCTCACCTATGGTCATGAGCTTTGGGTCATGACCGAAAGGACAAGATCCCGGATACAGGCGGCCGAAATGAGTTTCCTCTGCAGGGTGGCTGGGCGCTCCCTTACAGATAGGGTGAGGAGCTCGGTCACTCGGGAGGAGCTCATAGTAGAGCCACTGCTCCTCCACATCGAGAGGAGTCAGCTGAGGTGGCTCGGGCATCTGTTCCGGATGCCTCCTGGACGCCTCCCTGGGGAGGTGTTCCGGGCATGTCCAACCAGGAGGATGCCCTGGGGAAGACCTAGGACACGCTGGAGGGACTATGTCTCTCGGCTGGCCTGGGAACGCCTTGGTATTCCCCCGGAAGAGCTGGAGGAAGTGTCTGGGGAGAGGGAAGTCTAGGTGTCCCTGCTTAGACTGCTGCCCCCGCGACCCGGCCCCGGATAAGTGGTAGAAAATGGATGGATGGATGGATGGATAGATAGATGGAGATAATGGTCAGCGATAGCTTCAGATTGACACACTGTGACTGTATTTTCTATAGTTAATCCAAGGGATAGAATGAGATAAAGAGTGTGACCTGACAGTACTCTGGAGCTCATTTATTTATTTATTTCATATGCAGGATTTCATTTGATTTTGAAGCAGTTTAGGTGCCAAATCAGGTGCATTAGTGCAGGTAACACATTCAACCGTGACATGATCCTAGAATCTATGAAAAAAGCCACCAGGTTTAAAAGCGGTGATGGCTTTGAATATAGCAGAACTTTTTCATTTTTTTATTGTATAGAATTTATTGTTCTTTTTGTCTTCACAGCCAATGTTGATGAACAAATTTACTTTTTCACCATTTAAATGTAAATGAACACACTTTTATGTGAAAATATTTCTCCTGTGGAAAAGTCACGTCTTCTTCTCTTTCTCTTTCCAGTCCACATGAACAGAGATTAAATCAGTAGCGTATGATATAAAATACACAACAAACACGTGATAATATACGAGAGCTGATCACTGTGTTAAACACACTCACAGCATGGGGATGTGTAACTGAGCACAACTGAACAAAACCTCTAAAGTTTGCAGGTACAAAAGTCATCTGTGTTTATGGAGTAAATCCTGAACTTATTATCGTGTGATGTTAATGGTGCAGATGTTCAGGTCAGGTCAGTATGAGGGAGAGGAAATTCTTGGTCAGTGTCAGATAGTAGATTTGTCCTTTATGACTCTCATTCTGGTGTTTTTAGGAGATGTTGAACCTCGATTCATGCTGATAACATTGTAGTGGTTCTGTGAGAGACTTGTTCATGTGTAACAGAGAGAGAGAGAGAGAGAGAGAGAGAGAGAGAGAGAGAGAGAGAGAGACCTGACTTATCAGTGAGTTATGAAACATGTTGTCAGTTTGGTGTACACACACACACACACACACACACAGAAAATACCAAATTGTGCAACACAATGTCTGGGTTAAGTTACCAAACAGTCCAAGAACGAAATCCTGCCTAATCTCACAGTCCTATTTACACAATAAGCAAAAATTAAACATGGACTGCATTCAGATAAAAAAATATTTATGATTGAGTAAAAGTCTACTTTCAATAACTGTATGTACCCAAATATGTACAAACTGTATGTAAAAAATAGATTTAATGAAGGTTTTGCTGATTGAAACTGGTTTATTTATAAACTGGTGCCTGCAAATGACCCTGTAACTGTAATGGGTTCTAAAAACATTTTTTTTCTGTTCTATAAAATACAAGTGTGGTTCAAATGAAAATCATGAATGTGTGACGTCAATAAGAAAAAGCTGTAATGTATGAGAGTCATCAGATATTTGAGTATAAGATTTTTGAATAATTTAAGGGTTTACTTGTGGAAAGACCTTCCAGTCAACTATTACAACCACCATCAACACTTTACAGAACATAAAAATAATACAAAAATGTAATATTATAATAAGGTTTAATGTTAGACTTATACTTAAATGTGTTTGTCAATGGCGTAAGTTTGATTTTGACATTGGTGGGGACATAATTTATTTGACATTGGTGGGGACATAATTTATTTGACATTGGTGGGGACATCATTTATTTGACATTGGTGGGGACAACATTCTCTGTATTCTGTGCATAAAACTGTTGTTATAAGAATACTTTCTTACTCACATACCGGTAACCTGCATAATCACGTTGCATATTGCTTCATACAACGGAATATACTGTAGCTGCAGCCTCCGACCTCAACACATTAGCGAGAAAGACAAAGCCAATCAAACAGCGACGTGGGTTAGAGAGGCAGGACTCAAAAAAGTCAAAGGCCAATCATTTTAGAGAGGTGAGTTACAAAGGCGGGATTCATTGCAGGGGGTAGATCTGTTAACCGCTTGTGTTTTTTACAGAATATATTTTTCATCTTATTTAATGGGGGGCACGGTGGCTTAGTGGTTAGCACGTTCGCCTCACACCTCCAGGGTTGGGGGTTCGATTCCCGCCTCCGCCTTGTGTGTGTGGAGTTTGCATGTTCTCCCCGTGCCTCGGGGGTTTCCTCCGGGTACTCCGGTTTCCTCCCCCGGTCCAAAGAAATGCATGGTAGGTTGATTGGCATCTCTGGAATGTGATTGCGTGAGTGAATGTGTGTGCCCTGCGATGGGTTGGCACTCCGTCCAGGGTGTATCCTGCCTTGATGCCCGATGATGCCTGAGATAGGCACAGGTTCCCCGTGAGCCGAGGTAGTTCGGATAAGTGGTAGAAGATGAATGAATGAATGAATCTTATTTAATGATTCCTGGATAAATGTTAAATGAAATAAGTAAAAAAGCACAAGACACAGATGGACATCAGTGGTTATGTATAAATATATACAGTGTATATATATATATATATATATATATATATATATATATATATATATATATATATATAGGCTTGGTCGAATTATTGCTAGGGACAATTGAGTGTTCCCTGGATATTGTTAGGGACATGTCCCTACCGTCCCTACCTAATTCGACGCCCTTGGTGTTTGTATTTACCCATAATGAACAAGTCTGAGGTGACTGTTGGGAGGAAAAACTCTTAGATGGAAGAGGAAGAAACCTAAAGAGGAACCAGACGAAAGAGAAAAGAGAACCTCATCCTCATTTGGATGACACTGGAGGGTGTGAATATAAATGTACAGTCTGACAATTGTGTATTAATGAGGATGTTGTTCTTAAAGACCACATGTAGTTGGCATCTCCTATTAGTATGTCTGAAGTATGTATATTTCATGAAGCAGAGTCCAACTGGAGCTGGAACATCTCTAGATGCCTCAGGATCCTCACATGGTTTGTCTCATCTCAATGAGGGTCCAAAATCTTCATGATACAGAACACAACTGGAGCTGGTAAAATTTCTGGATGCCTCGGGATGGGTAGAAAGAGAGAAGCAGTGGAGAGGGATTAACATATCTGCTGTTCATAAAATGTGCAAGTCTGATATAATAGTACACAGTATTATGGGATGTATTATGTGTACTCCTGACTAAAGAGATGAGTTTTTAAAGAGATGAGCCCCGAACACTATCAGGAAGACTTCCAAAGTTTGGGAGCTAAATAAGAAAATGCTCTACCGCCTTTAGTAGACTTAGATATTCTGTGAACTACCAGAAGTCCTGAGTTTTGTGATCTCAGAGAGTGTGAAGGATTGTAACGTGTTAGAAGACTAGTTAGATACATGGGAGCTAAACCATTAAGAGCCTTGTACGTAAGTAGCAGCAGTTTGTAATCAATTCTAAACTTAACAGGTAGCCAGTGTAGAGATGATAAAATTGGGGTTATATGGTCATACTTTCTTGTCCTAGTGAGAACTCTGGCAGCTGCATTTTGGACTAACTGTAGCCTATTTATTAAAGATGCAGGACAACCACCTAGTAATGCATTACAATAGTCCAGTCTAGAGGTCATGAAAGCATGAACTAGCTTCTCAAGTCAAGTCAAGTTTTATTGTCATTACAACCATATATACTGTAGCTGTTACAGTACACAGTGAAATGAGACAACGTTTCTCCAGGATCAGGGCTACATAAAACAAAGACAGAGCTATAAGGACTTAGTAAGTTAGTCTTAGCCACATATGGTGCAACTGTGCAACCTGGTACAAACAGTGCAGGACAAGACAAACAAGACAAAAAGTTACAAGACAATACAAAAAGTACAAAAAATACAATACGCAAAAGACAATAAACAGAAACAGCGCCGGTCAACCAGTGTAAATCAGATACAGATAGGATGTTTCTAACTAACTAATAACTATTAATACTACTACTAACTACTGTCAGAAGCAGGTGTCTTAATGGATAAAACCAGGCCCAAATGCACGGATAACAGAAATATGATTTATTAACACAGAAAAATCACAAAAACTAGGAAACTGACATGGCAGAGACAAACACTAAAAAGAAGAGGACTCCGTGAAGCGAAATTCAATAAATAAATAAATAGGAACAGGAAACAAATAGGCAAGTTAATAAATCAATCAGAAACAGGTGAGTAGTGTGAGAATACACACTCACCCTTACACACCCTTATCCAGAGCGACGTACAAAAGTGCTTAAGACTCTACACACAACACACAATACATTATACCGTCATCATAACAGAGTTAATGTATCCAATAATAGAGTCTTATGCACTTTTGTACGTCGCACTGGATAAGGGCGTCTACCAAATGCTGAAAAATAGATCGATATGGAGACCAGAATGGACTAAGAGAGTAGTTGTGTAAATTGGAATGCGTCTACTCGCCCCAAGACCAAACACTCCCAATCTTATCTGCTTTCGGCTCCACCTCAACCAGCACTGGCCTCGGCCAAGGCCGCTGTTGGAACAACAACTTCCCCAGCAGAGCACTGCAGCGAGACTCTCTTACGTTCCTTTCCCCACTTCTACAGAAACCTGCTGATTGTTGACTCTCTTTGGGACCTAATCGAGGTTGTCTCCATTTGCTGTGTATCGCTATGACAATCTTGCAGACTGAGGCACCAAGATTTGGATGCCAGGAGCAACGACTCTCCAGGCCTACACTTTTACATACATACACACACACACACACACACACATATAGGCACTCACCCCCCACCCCCATCCCACGCCTTCGCCGCTTTGTACCGCCAGTCTGACAAACGGGTCTGTGACCAGCGCCGAAGATAAAGGCTGCAGGACCTGATGGCTGCTTGCCTGTGCTGGATTACCTCCACCCCCCAACACCCCTCCCCTGTTGCAAGTCGTGTGTTTATGGCGAACTGTTTATGTGCTTATGTTGCTGAGGTGTTTTTTTCCTGTTCCCACACTGTACTCCCCACCGGAGCATAGTCTGGGGGTTGTTGTTGTTTTTTTCTCCTCCCTTCCCTCATGTTATGCTGTATTTCTTTTCAATCCCCTGTCTTCCTGTCCTGTCCCCCCCTTGACATATTGTATGTATTGTATGTATGGGCAGGTTGATGGCTAATTTCGCTGGTTACCTGTGACCAGTGACAATAAAGGCTACTACTACTACTACTACAACAATGTAAATGTAAATGTAAATGTATAACCTGTCCACGACACAGCTCCTGATTGGTCGATTTCAGCCTTATGCAAATGAAAGCCCTGAATGACAACATAATAAAGTACAAAAAGACACCAGAAGATTCCAACATGTTCTTTCTCAATTGTTGCTTACTTTCTCTCTCACACACTCACACACACACACACACACACACACACACACACACACACACACACACACACACAAACAAACAAACCCTTGCTCTAAATACCTTCAGTTATTTCCTCACAGTGACTCCAGCTCCAGCATTGTGTGTGTGTGTGTGTGTGTGTGTTTAGGGTTTACTCTTTGTTCTCATAGAGAGAATCTAATCTTTAAAGAAAGGAGAAGACAAGAGATGTTTAAGTTGTGTTACTGAGACAAGTTTTGAGGTGAGTGTGTGATGAGTTTCCTTTATATTATTAGCTACATAAGCCTCGTAGTTCTGCTGCAAACTAAATAAATAAGTCAGACATTCGAATTGTTATACAGTACCACTTTAACCCTGCCCACGACACAGCTCCTGATTGGTCGATTTCATCCTTATGCAAATGAGCTGTAGTGGTTTTTAACTCAGATGCGACTGCGAGAGATGAGACATGAACTTGTAGCTATGAGACGTGACAAAAACTCCCAAAACCTTTAACTCCAGAGTGTGAATTCGACTGCAGCAAAAAGTGAGTATTACAGTTAATACTATTATTAGTTCCTTTAATTTTTTTTATTATATTCAGTCTTGTGGAACATTTACAAGTTATCACTTACATGTATTATATTATATTACACTTATAAACACTCTGTCTCTCAACACAAGCTAAAAAGGACAAAAAAAAAAGGTCCCAGCTTTACTTCTCACATTGGAGTCTTCTTCCATAAAGAATCTATGTTTATGTGCAGTGGAGTCCTTCGGTCCATCCTGAACTTGGAGGATCTTGAGATTTTTTTAATTTTCTGTAGATTTGTTCTGAGACGTCTGGCGTGACATCACAACTCGTGTTCAGCCAAATTCCACTTCTGCTTGTGATTTCACCAGTTTGCTGCAAAATCAGGCATTTTTTGCTGCAACAGTGACAAGGGAAAAAAAAGAAGAAATCCATCCTTGAGGGACTGTTACTATGGAAACAATAAAGTAGAACCAGCGTGTTAATATAAACCTGTGATTTGTAGCCGGACTACTATTAGAGACGACCAATCAGAATCAAGAATTAAACAAAACATCTATAATAATAATAATAATAATAATAATAATAATAATAATAATAATAATAATAATAATAATAATACTGTATTATTTAATTTATTTAATAGTTGTAGGTCTCCCGGTTGTGGGACATAGTGTAGGATCATGAAGAATTATTTTTGTTGACAAACATTTTTTGTTTTTTTGGGGCTTGTATGTAGTGTATGTGACTATAGCAGGGTTTAATGTGGACGTGTGGCTGCTGGTTGTGGCTCTGATCACCGCCTTTGTCCTTATGCTCAACACGGACCTGTTCCTGACCAAACAACAGCCCATCTCACTGAACACACTCGCCAGTGCCGAGCTGAGGACCACCGCAGGGGGTGAAACACACACACACACACACACACACACACACACACACACACACACACACACACACACACTTACACACACACACAGGAACTTCACTTCATACTTAACAGAAATGCAAAATCAAAGAAAAATAAAAGGGAAAAACGAATTAAAAAAAATCCCCAGAAATGATTCAGATTTTATTTTTTTTTTGAAAAGCTATCAAGATGAATCGGATTCATTAATAAATAATTATACCTCAAGATATAAAACTTATACTGTAGACAGAATGAGTTAATTAGCATTAAAGTGCTTCATTAGAGTTAGATCTGGATGGAAAAAAGATCAAATGAAATACTTTTAGCTTTTGTTAATCCACAAAACATTTAATAATAAATATTTTCCCATCTATGGACCTTGGAAACTTTTCCTTAGTTAGATTTTAGAGGATTATTAATTTTTTTCCAATGATACACAACAGGATTTTTTTTCTTCAGTTAGTTGAGGTGTTTGTTTGTGTTTGTGTTGTGAGACCCAGAGGAGAAGAGCTTCAAAGCGCTTACACTCTGGGAGAAAAGTGGAGCCGTAATCATGGCTGTCAGACGACCGGGATGATCCTTGTGCAGAGAGGTATGAGTGTGTGTGTTTGAGTGTGTGTGTATCTTTGTGTTGTGTTAATGTAAACTCTGATAGGTCGTCCTGAAAACTGTAACATTCCTTATTCGTTGTGTGTGTGTGTGTGTGTGTGTGTGTGTGTGTGTGTGTGTAATAACAGGAAGCTTCTGAGCTGTCCTCTCTGAAGCCTCAGCTGGATGATCTCGGCGTTCCTCTGTACGCCGTGGTGAAGGAGAACGTCACCACAGAGATACACAACTTCAGACCCTACTTCAGCGGAGAAATCTTTCTGGATGAGAAGGTCTGAGATTCTACTTCTATTTCATAACAGAGGCCTTGTTTCGTTCTGTATCGTTCAGATAGAGAATTTTTTCCTACTGAATAGAGTTGTTTATTATTTAGTTGCCACATGGATTAGTTACTACAGTTCGGCCTGAACGAGTAAGAATAGAGAATACTGACTGAAAATGCCAATTGACTCATGATTCATTTAGAATGACTCACTTTGAATGAAGACAAATTTCTGACCAAATCACAATGAGATTTATTTGTTCTATAAATAATTTATTTTACTGTTTGTTGCAGCAATTTTTTTACAGTCCCAGTCAGAGAAAAATTAGGCATCTGGGCTTGGCACGTATTAACGTGTGGAAGAACATCCTGCGTGCCTGGAGAAAAGGTTACCATGGTAACATGAAAGGGGAGGGGTTTATACTTGGAGGCATTTATGTGATTGGTCCAGATAATCAGGTGATGTTCTATATCTCTTCTCTTTGTTTACTTTTTCAGTTTAGTGATATAAATCATTATATAAAGATATAAATCATTTAAAATGATTCATATAAAGATATAAATCATTTACATATTTTTACGATGTATTTGTTTATCCTGTGTATTTATTTGCAGGGTATTTTAATGGAGCATCAGGAGAAAGAGTTTGGAGATAAAGCTGATCTCAGATCAGTGCTACAGGCAGTAAAGAAGGTGCAAAAAGCTAACTAAAGCCATCAGCACTGATCTTGAGTTAGTTCTACGGCCTTTTTGGTCTTTTTTCTTTTTTTCCCCTCACCTTAAAGTGTTACAGCCTGTAACTGAAATGGACTTTATGTTGATTTTATGTCATGACTCTACAAAAATAATGACAGTCTGTGTTCTTTAGTACTCATATACACTATGATTATATCACTATGTTTGGTCTTGTTGTGTTATTGTTGTATTGCAGTGTGTCTCTGTAATGATGCTGTAGGTTTCAGAAGTGTATTAATGACAGACTGACTCTAAACTCTCACAGGAGCGAGCAGTTTTGATGCCTTACACTCACAAAGCCAACATCAAACACAGCAACACACCGTGATCCAATTATACAATATATAATTAGCACTAAATCAGTAATATTCTTATGATTGGCTGGTTTTATACAGCATCTCAAGTGTAAATCCTATACAAGTTTTTTATGTACTGTTTTGTTTTTTCACTACTTGATTCATACACTTTAAGCACTTTAATAAAAAACACAATTTCATTTATATCCCGTAATCAGAAAGCACATTTATGTTTAATGTCATTACATATGAATGATCAGAAGCTTTGTTTTTATCGTGAATTGTGTTGTGATACTAATTAATGTGATGTCTTTACATTAGTATTAAATAGTAATAGTAATAATAATAATAGTAGTAATAATAATAGATATTCATATTAATAATGATATTAATAATAATAGTATTAGTATTAGTAATAATAGTAATAATAATAGTAATAGTATATTAATAATAATAATAATAATAATAATAATAATAATAATAATAATAATAATAATAATAATAATATTGAATATTGGACAGTATTAATGAATTTTTATGTCATTAGTTAGTCATTACATATGAATGATCAGAAGCTTTGGTTTTATCCTGAGTTGTGTTGTTATACTAATTATGAATTGTGATGTCATTACATTAGTATTAAACAGTATTAGTAATAGTACTAATAGTAATAATAATAGTATATTAATATTAGTAATAATAATAAAAATAGTAATAGTATTAGTAATAGTACTAATAGTAATAATAATAGTATATTAATATTATTAATAATAATAAAAATAGTAATAGTATTAGTAATAGTAATCATAGTAATAATAATAGTGTATTAATATTCATAATAATAATAATAATAATAATAAGAAGAAGAAGAAGAAGAAGAAGAAGAAAAATAGTTATAATAACTAGTAATAATATTCATAATAATAATAGTACTAATAGTAATACTATTGAATATTGAATAGTATAAATGAATTGTTATGTCATTAGTCATTACATATGAATGATCGGAAGCTTTGTTTTTAACGTGAGTTGTGTTGTGATACTAATTAATGTCTGTATAAAAAGAAATAAACCACCACACAATAAAAAACACTAATCTGGACCAATAATTAGCTCAGACATAGTAATTACATGTAAAGCAGTTAAGAATCGTTCAGTTGATACAACTGCATATAGCGTATTTATTTGATAAAATAAATACTGATTGACTAAATTCATTACTGTTGTGCCTTTTATTTTTTTTATTTCATTAAACCTAAATTAATGCCTTAACCTGGTACGAAAATACGGCCAAGATGATTGACACTATTTCGTCCAATAGCAGCCCTATACCGCACACGTACCGACCAATCAGCGATGGAGGTCGGGGCTTAGGACCTGCTGTTGGAATGAATGAGGAGTCATTTGTCTGAGGTAAAAAAACAAACAGGAACGCAAAAGTTTCAAAAAGGAATTAGTAACTTAATTTTAGCTGTGTTTGTATTATTTGTTGTTGTTTTACAAACGACGATTTATTAGGTTTATTTATTCAGTTTCTTTCATTTAATAGCAACACAGGTGAAGACTAGCTTAGCCGCTCACTTGTTGCCTAGCAACACAGGTGAAGACTAGCTTAGCCGCTCACTTGTTGCCTAGCAACCTCTGACAGCGTCTTTTCTTTATACGTCTTGTAACTTAACTATTAATTATAACTTTATTTATTTATTTATCTATTTATTAAATATATACAAGTCTGACAAACGTTATTGTGCGTTTTAATAAACATATTTAACATCTTTTTTTATCCGCGCGAGAGGAAAAAAACACCAGACCGGAAGTCATTAAGGCGCAATAGATACCGCACGTGACGTCAAATATTTGTAGGATTAAAAAAAAGACATCTATAATATGTGTTTACTTGAACTGACATAATAAAAATATCCTTAGAAAAATACATAAACATAAAAGCGTGTAAACGTGAAGCCCCGCCCAGAGTGTTATGACGTCATGCCACATGGCTCTGAACGCCTGATCACGTACAGTAGTTGGACAGAGTAATGTGAACAGTGACATATCTAATATCTGTTTATTAATAAGGTGTTGGACCACCATTTGTGTTTAATGAGGCTTCTCATCCTTCTCTCCAAAACGTCACACGTTAGTTTGGTGATATTCAGGTCACGTGATTGAGCTGGTCAGGGCAGAAGTTCATACTGATGCTCCTCAGACCGATACTGTTTCTTCTGTTTGTCTGGCCACATTATCTTGACAAATGGCATAATTATTTGGAAACAACATTTGGACCATAGTGACACACAACCATGTAGGCTGATGATGGGGCCAACAGTATACCAAGATACGGCCACCCAAATCTTCACAGATGTTTGACAGTCAGAACCAGATAGTCCAATTTGTACGCTTTCGTGGTGGTTTTCCGTCCATAAACGCAACGTACTGTTGGGAATAATGTAAACGATGATTCAGCAGAAATTACCACCCGTTACCAGTGATATCATGACACGTCTTTGGAAACGATTCTTTACATTTACGGCATTTGGCAGATGCACTTATCCACAGCGACTTACATTATCTCATTTTTTTTTTATACAGCTGAGCCATTGAGCGTTAAGGGCCTTGCTCAGGGGCCCAACAGTGGCAGCTTGGTGGACCTGGGATCAAACTCACAACCTTTCGGTTGGTAGCCCAACACCTTAACCACTAGGCTACCACATGCACACTTTCTTCCTAAGTTTTGAGTTTTGTCCAAAACTCTTCTTCACTGATGAATTCCTGGCTTGCTTTGTATACACAGTCATACTTGTGGACACTGTTGATCTTTGGGCTGTAAAATTTAGCTCCTGCTGACACTATATAGCATAAAATAAATAAGTGATAATAACAACAGTAACCAGGGGAGGCACGGTGGCTTAGTGGTTAGCACGTTCTCCTCACACCTCCAGGGTTGGGGGTTCGATTCCCGCTTCCTCCTTGTGTGTGTGGAGTTTGCATGTTCTCCCCGTGCCTCGGGGGTTTCCTCCGGGTACTCCGGTTTCCTCCCCCGGTCCAAAGACATGCATGGTAGGTTGATTGGCATCTCTGGAAAATTGTCCGTAGTGTGTGATTGTGTGAGTGAATGAGAGTGTGTGTGTGCCCTGGGTTGGCACTCCGTCCAGGGTGTATCCTGCTTTGATGCCCAATGACGCCTGAGATAGGCACAGGCTCCCCGTGACCCGAGGTAGTTCGGATAAGCGGTAGAAAATGAATGAGTGAATGAACAACAGTAACCTACACGAGTAATAGTAAACTCTCTCTCTCTCTCTCTCTCTCACCACAGAAAGAATGTCCAATCAACAGTCCAGTGTTTAAGTTTTGATTCGATAAATAAATGACTGTGGACAGATTTCTGTGATTCTTTGAGAAGACAGAAAGTGGAAATGAGGTTGGATTACCACAGAACATCTTGCTGACCCTTACACACACACACACACACATGATGGAGAGACCACAACGACCCACAACCCCAAACCAGGGTCACAACAGGAACAGATCTCTGTCTCCAACACAAAGACCAGCTGGTGGAAACACAATCATAGAGGGTGAGGCTGTCTGTGTGTTTGTGTGTGTCTGTGTGAGACTGTGATAATTTTGTGTGCAATCAGAAACCAGAGCTTTGCTGTGTGTTTGTGTGTTGCAGGTGATCTGCATGGTGAGACAATGACGGTAACAGTGGATCAGACAGAAGATGGTCATTTAGGCTTCAGCGTTCGTGGAGGAGCCGAGCACGGCCTCAACATCTTTATCAGCAAAGTGGAGTCCAACAGTGCTGCAGGTGTGTGTGTGTGCGTGTGTGTGTGTTAAAATGAGATGTTTAGCACTATAAAGAGAGAGCACTGTGTGTATGTACTGTATGTGTAGAGCAGGCAGGTCTATGTGTTGGGGATAAGCTCCTGGAGGTGAACGGTGTCAGTCTGGAGAACATCAGCATGAGCAGTGCTGTGAAAGTGCTGACCGGCCACCGTCGCCTCCGATTGGTCCTCCAGAGAGTGGGGCGGGTCCCTGGGATCAGATACACCAATGAGAAGACTACCTGGTAAACAACACTCACCAGTTCTTACTTACTGTACATTCTTACTTACTTCTCACAGGCTGGAGTTATCCAGGGACACACACTTCAGCACAGAGAGACAGAAACTGTAACGCTGTTCACACAGTTCTAACAGTCACTTACTGTAGGATGAAGAAGATGGAACCTGGCTGTAGTTTACACATGAATAACAGAAACACTGGGCAATGAACAAGCAAAAAGTATAAGATTATTAAAAAAAAGTTCATTTATTTAAATGTGTGTGTAGGGTCGATCTGATCCACCGCAGGATGGTGGTGGAGGAGGGGGACGTGTCTCTATCAGACAGGCGCACAGACGGTGCTCTGTGTCGTACAGTTCACCTGAACACGTCTCTCTCTCAGCCCTGCCTCGGCCTCAACATCCGCGGAGGAAGAGAGTACGGCTTGGGCATCTATGTTTCTAAGTGAGAACCTCTGTCTGTCTATCTGTCTGTCTATTTATTTTTCTGTCTGTCTGTCTGACAGTGAGTCACTATGTCTGAGACTGAGCAGCTCTGGAGTGTGGATAAAAAACACAATATTTCTATTTCTATTATGATTCTATATGTAATTTCTATATTTGTGTGTATGTGTGCGTGTGTGTGTGTGTGTGTGTGTGTGTGTGTGAGCATATGCAGGCTGGATCCAGGAGGATTGGCTGAGCAAGGAGGGATTAAGATGGGGGACCAGATCCTGTCAGCCAATGGGGTGAGATTTGAGGATATCTCGCATAGTAGAGCCGTGGAAGTCCTGAAGGGACAACGTCACCTCACACTGACTATCAAGGTGAAAACACACACGCACATATACACACACATATACACACACATATACACACACATATACACACACATATATACACACATATATACACACATATACACACACATATACACACACATATACACACACATATATACACACATATATACACACACATATACACACACATATACACACACACATATATACACACACATATACACACACACATATATACACACGGGGGCACGGTGGCTTAGTGGTTAGCACGTTCGCCTCACACCTCCAGGGTCGGGGTTCGATTCCCGCCTCCACCTTGTGTGTGTGGAGTTTGCATGTTCTCCCCGTGCCTCGGGGGTTTCCTCCGGGTACTCCGGTTTCCTCCCCCGGTCCAAAGACATGCATGGTAGGTTGATTGCGTGAGTGAATGAGAGTGTGTGTGTGTGTGTGCCCTGCGATGGGTTGGCACTCCATCCAGGGTGTATCCTGCCTTGATGCCCAATGACGCCTGAGATAGGCACAGGCTCCCCGTGACCCGAGGTAGTTCAGATAAGCGGTAGAAGATGAATGAATGAATGAATGAATATATACACACACACACATATACACACACATATACACACACATATATACACACATATATACACAAATACACACACACACACACACACGAAATATGCTAAAGGTTATAAGGCAAAGCAGCATCTAATTTGTGAGTGTACTGTACTCATGACTGTGTGTGTATGTGTGTTCGTGTGTGTGTGTGTGTGTGTGTTTGCCAGGTACCTCATGCCATATTTACCATGCTGTAGGTTCAGGTGTTGTGTTTTAAGGGATCAGCTAACACTGTATCTATCAGTTTAATACACACATTAGAGCTCT
This sequence comes from Tachysurus vachellii, assembly GCF_030014155.1. Taxonomy (NCBI): domain Eukaryota; kingdom Metazoa; phylum Chordata; class Actinopteri; order Siluriformes; family Bagridae; genus Tachysurus; species Tachysurus vachellii. The sequence goes on from NC_083461.1 coordinate 3,172,275, forward strand.
GACCTGATCTGACCTGATGATGGTGTTCTATTGAAACACTGTTAAATGTCCCACACGTGTCTCACCTGGATACTGGACCTGAGAGCTGTTACTGAAATGCTAAAGACTGTCCAGGATTCACAGTTTGATCTCAACGAACATCCTGTAAGCGTCGGCTTTTTTATTCAAAGTGAGATCAATAAAAATGTATTCAGTCGAATCTTGTTTGATTGACAGGAAACAGGAAGATACCCAGTTTATCAGGAGCTAGTGGCAGAGTACAGCTGGCGTGATAAACGTAAGAACCCTGACTGTGAACTGAATCGTCGTCATTCACAAATAATTCTGTTCAACTTCAGAGACTTTATGTATTATCTTTCAGGAGGCAGTAAAGGGTTCCGTTCCTTGTCACGGGGGTCGGATTCGTCCTCCTCGGCCTCCTCTCTGTCCTCTGGAACCCCCCTCAGCTCTGTGGCTGGTCTGTCCCAGGCCACGCTGCCCCTCTCTCTGCCCCTCAGGTCCAGCTTCTCAGAGGGCCAGTTCCACACAGACCTCCTTGAAAATGACTTCCACACTGAGACCAGTCTGAGCCGTGGCCCAACGGAGCTCCTGCAGGACTCGGCTATACGTAACGACGGAGGAGCAGGAGGAGGAGGAGGGGGAGGAGGAGGAGGAAGAGTCGACCGAAGAGAGGGGAGGAAAACATCTCTCCTGATGGCACTAAGCCGACCTAGTCCACCCATCCGCAGGACCCAAAGTCACATGACCATCTCAGGTCTTTGAATTTATCTGCAGACTTACACTTTGTCTACCCGTTCACGATTTGACCCCTTACTTTCCTGTCTCACGTACACACATTCAGAAGAAGAACAGAGGAAACAAAAGAAGCAGAAGGAAGGAAGAGAAGAAGGTGGGATCTCTTTGCAGCGTTCCAAAACCTTCCTCGGCCTGTTTCGGAAGAGGAGCTCATCTAGGGAGCGTTCCAAATCACCATCCCGAGCTGAGCTCCCCTATGGTAAGATGCTGTAAGGAATTTTGCAGGTAAAGTAGAGTTCTCCCTGATGAACCTGCTTAAAATTATGGTCTGTTGCTGAAGGTACGACGGGCAGCAGGTCATCCGATCTCCAATCATCATCCGAGGAAGTTCTCACTCAAGTGGAGGAAATGGCCACGAAGCTGCTGGAGGAGGAAGACGTAGCCGTGCTCAAGGAGATCTGCAAGCGGGTAACACTGTGTGATGTTGCCCACTAGCCAATCAGAGCCTTTGGTATGTCTGAGGTTTCCTTTGTGTGTTTGTTCAGTATGTAGTGGAGCGTGAGTTGAATTCTCTAGTGCGCCCCCTGCTGAGCATCCTGGATGGACCGGAGAAACTCCTGTTACTGAGGGAGATCAGGTGAAGAAAACAGTGTTGGAATGTTTGCTATAAAGAGAATAGAGTACAGGACTGACATTACATAGAGTAACACACACACACACACGCACCACACGCATAGACACCACACACACACACAAACACCTCACGCATACACACACCACACGCATACACACATACACCACATGAATACACACACCACACGAATAGACACCACACACACAAACACCTCACGCATACACACACCACACGCATACACACACCACACACGCACACACACCACACATGCATACACACACCACACACACACACACACACACAAACACCACACGCATACACACACAACACGCATACACACCACACATACAAACATATACCACACGCATACACACACCACACGCATACACACCACACATACAAACATACACCACACGCATACACACACCACACGCATACACACACCACACGCATACACACACCACACTCATACACACTTTCTACTCTAAATAACAGAGCTAAAGTTTGAATCTTTGGTGTCATAACAAAAGGTGAACACTTCTAAGGAAATATATTCTAAGACCAGAAAAGCTGACGTCTGCTTATATTCCTTTCTCCTGTGCTGATTTCAGAATGCTTGTTCCTAAGGAGGATCTTCAGCAGTTTAACGACCAGGTCAAACTCTTCGAGGAGGAAGCCTACGACATATTAAAGACACGCTCTCGTAAGTAATAAAATACCGACTCGGTACCGATTCATACTCAGCTTGTCAACACGGTTGTGTTCACACGATTCTGTGTTGCAAAATAGCCCTCAAGCTTACAGCTTTTTCTTGCAGGACGATCTTCCCCTCTGCGCTCTCCCAAGGCAGGCCACGCCCCCAAGCGCCACCTCATCACACCTGTACCAGGTGAGACTAAGAATCAGATTAGTATTATACATGCGTGATCTGTTGGACTCTTGCTTCACCGTATATGTGTGTGTGCATGTGTATGTTTCAGACCAGCAGGGTGGATTCGAGCTCCAGGCAGCCGAGGACGTGGAGAGACAGAATCGGCTGCTGGAGCAGTTACAGCGTCTTCGCACGTCTCTGGCACAAGATAAGACGGAGGAACCTACCCGAGTGTCCTTCACTCCTCTGCTGGATATCCCCGTAGACTCGTATTCTCACCCAGAATCCTTCAAACCTCCTAGATCGTCTCCTAAAATCCCAAACTGGCTACTGACTCAAGACTCGCTCTCTCCTCCTACCACGTCCCGCGAGCTCACACCAGATCCGGAAAACGCCACCTTGAGAAGGGGGAGGTCCCCGTCTCGAAACGGACACTCGGAAATCAAAGCTAATAAGAAAGAAAAAGCAGGACAGGATGTTTTCTTCGTAAACACCCCTCGTCACAGAAGGCCACTACTCTCTCAGGTTTTTGCTCCACTTATGAGAACACAGAGCTCTGCAGCGCCCTCTGTGGGACAAGGTGAGGAAACCCAGGCTCATGAGCGCCATTGTGATCAGGAGTACAAACTCCAAACCGTCTGCATCAGCAAAACCAAGCATTCTCTGGGTGAGGAATCTGTGCTGTTTGTTCAGATAGGAATAAACCACTGCATGACACAGTGTTAGAGTGAACCACTTAACTGTCCTGAAGTGTTTCATTCCCCTTACACTCCTACTGTACATACTCTCACACTCTCTTACACACTCTCTTCCACACTCTCACACACCCTGACACACACACTCTTACACACTCTCACACACCCTGACACACTCTTACATACTCTCACACTCTTTTACAAACTCTCACGCTCTCTTACACACTCACACACACTCATACACCCTGACACTCTCCTACACACTCTTGTACTCCCTGACACACTCTTATATACTCACGCACCTGGACACTCTCTCACACTCTCACACACACACACACTCTCACACTCTAACACACTAACA
>NC_083461.1:3183070-3188070 GCF_030014155.1 Tachysurus vachellii
TGGAACATGGAGTTCTGAATGTGGCTTTATTTTTATTTACACATTTATTCATCATCATCAGAAATTCAGTGTAAATCTAGCGCAGCGCTCGACCACGTCACCGTAACGTCATCAACATAAATCAGTAGAAACCTGGGCAGCGTTCTGTTTAATTCTAGACCACCAGGTAAAGATGCTGTAAAAGGTTTAATATCTTTTCAGAGCTTACAGTTTAGTTTGTGTCTTTTGTTTCAAATATAATAAACATTTATTTCTAGACATTTCTAGAACCCAGTGAACAGTTTATTCCCTTTAATGAAAACCCGACTGCACTGTGACCGATATCACGATATTTCAACATCACGAAGGTTCGATTTTTCTTTTCTTCATCAGCTAATAATAATAATGTACATTTTATGTCAGTTATTTTTAAAATTCAGACACTTTTTTAAAATTAATTTGTAATTTCTTAAAATGAAGAATTTTTAAGAACTTAAGAAATAAAAAAAAAATTGTAGTCATTTTTTTTAGATTTGTTCTACATTGTTGTTTTTGTAAAATATATATTTTTTAAAATATTTAAGAAATCAGTTTTGATCTAAAATTGTGAAAGAGAAATGATGATTATTATTATGAAGTTAATCTTTATTAATTTGATATTCTGCACTTTTTTGCCTTTCTGAAGCTGCATGTTAAAGTGTTTCAGCTTCATCATGTTAATATAAAGTATCGTGATGTGAGATTTTTTATTGTATCGCCCCGACCCTGTTCTCTTTCTTTTTTCTTTCCCTTCCCCCATGAGTGTGCGTTTCGTGGGAAAAAATAGTGATGCTGATGATGTTTGTATAAAGTAAACGGCTGTAATGTTTGCTTTTTTGGACTCACATCAAACATCGGTCGCGTCTCGTAAACACAACCCCACCTTTAGTCTATAATCTCCCCTGGAGTGTTAGTAGTTGTTAGTAGTTATTATTATTATTATTATTATTATTATTATTATTATTATTGTTATAATTTCAGCTCCTTGAGTTTCTGCTGGATTCTGATTGGATGTCCAAATTGCTGTTGATTTAATTCTCTGACAGTGGAGCGATTGACGCCGTCGCTTCTGCGTCTTCACGCGCGATGTTTAATAATTCAAACGTGAGGCTAAAATAAACCTGAAAGTGAAGGCTAGAGAACTCAGAACATCAGGAGACGACTTCAGTCAATCGTAATTAACGTGGAGGAGGAAGAGAGGTGGGGCGGGAGGTGGAGAGAGAGATAGACAGTGTGAGTGAGGGAGAGGTGCAGAGTGGCCAGAGAGACAGCGAGAGTAAGACCGGGGGAAGATGGATAGAGAGATATGAGAGAAAAAGGGAGTGAGCCAGAGAAAGAGTGAGAAAGAGAGGCAGACAGAGTTAACTGGTGGAGAGAGAGAGAGAGAGAGAGAGAGAGAAAGAGGGAAGGAATGTTCTCATCAAACTGTTCTCTTGTGGCTTTTTCCTTCAGGCTGGAAAAATGTGCTGATTTCTAAATATGTGCTGATGCTGAATTCTGTCTGTGTTTCACTGGTTCTTTTCAGGCCCTGTGTGTGTGTGTGTGTGTGTGTGTGTGTGTGTGTGTGTGTGTGTGTCTTTTTTTGTGTGTGTGACAATTTACTTTAACTCGATCTCTTGTTCTTTGATCAGATTTACATGTGAACACATCAAGGGGTCTAACATGGAGAGACAGTTAATCTTGAGATTCTCGTAATTGGCAATGAGCTGTGTGTGAGTGTGTGTGTGAGTGTGTGTGTGTGAGTGTGTGTGTGAGTGTGTGTGTGTGTGTGTGTGTGTGTGAGTGTGTGTGTGTGTGAGTGTGTGTGTGTGTGTGAGTGTGTGTGTGAGTGTGTGTGTGAGTGTGTGTGTGTGTGTGTGTGTGTGTGTGTGTGAGTGTGTGTGTGTGAGTGTGTGTGTGTGAGTGTGTGTGTGTGAGTGTGTGTGTGAGTGTGTGTGTGAGTGTGTGTGTGAGTGTGTGTGTGAGTGTGTGTGTGAGTGTGTGTGTGTGTGTGTGTGTGTGTGTGTGTGTGTGTGTGTGTGTGTGTGTGTGAGTGTGTGTGTGAGTGTGTGTGTGAGTGTGTGTGTGAGTGTGTGTGTGAGTGTGTGTGTGAGTGTGTGTGTGAGTGTGTGTGTGTGAGTGTGTGTGTGTGAGTGTGTGTGTGAGTGTGTGTGTGAGTGTGTGTGTGAGTGTGTGTGTGAGTGTGTGTGTGAGTGTGTGTGTGTGAGTGTGTGTGTGAGTGTGTGTGTGAGTGTGTGTGTGAGTGTGTGTGTGAGTGTGTGTGTGAGTGTGTGTGTGTGAGTGTGTGTGTGAGTGTGTGTGTGTGAGTGTGTGTGTGAGTGTGTGTGTGAGTGTGAGTGTGAGTGTGTGAGTGTGAGTGTGTGTGTGTGTATGTTTTAAGCGTCTACAGACAAAAGACATTTACATTTTACATTTACAGCATTTGGCAGACGCCCTTATCCAGAGCGACGTACATAAGTGCTTAAATCTCTAACATTGAATACATTAATGCTGGATCACTAAGTTACATACTTAAGATACCATGAGTTTAAAACATTTGTTCAAAGTTACAATGAAAGTGTCAAAGGTTTTTTTTTTTTTTTTTTTTTTTTTTTTTTTTTTAAAATGCAAAAGATAATGAAAGAAGTGCTAGTTGAAGTGTTTCCTGAATAAGTAGGTCTTCAACCGCCGCTTGAAAATAGCCAGTGACTCAGCTGTCCGGACCTCTAGGGGAAGTTCGTTCCACCACCTTGGTGCCAGTACAGAGAAGAGTCTTGTAGTATACTTGCCTCTTACCCTGAGAGATGGTGGAACCAGTCTAGCAGTGCTGGTAGATCGGAGGGTGCGGGGTGCAGTGCGAGGAGTGATGAGGGCTTTGAGGTAAGAGGGAGCTGGTCCATTTTTGGCTTTGTAGGCCAGCATCAGTGTTTTGAATCTGATGCGTGCAGCTACCGGAAGCCAGTGGAGGGATCGCAGCAGCGGGGTGGTATGAGAGAACTTTGGCAGGTTGAAAACAAGCCGGGCAGCTGCATTTTGGATCATTTGCAGAGGACGGATTGCGTTCATAGGTAGACCTGCCAGCAGTGCATTGCAGTAATCCAGTCTAGAAATGACAAGAGACTGAACAAGTACCTGAGCAGCCTGTGTGGACAGAAATGGTCGAATCCTTCTAATGTTGTAGAGAAGAAACCGACATGAGCGAGTCACATTAGCAACATGAGAGGAAAAGGACAGTTGATTGTCCATGGTTACCCCAAGGTTGCGAGCTGTGGCTGAAGGGGAGATCAGATCGTTGTGCAAGGATATAGCAAGATCATGACCTGGGGATGAATCACCTGGGATGAAGAGCAGCTCAGTTTTGCTAGGATTAAGCTTTAACTGATGAGCAGTCATCCATGATGAAATTTCTGCCAGACATGCAGAGATCCGGTCAGAAGCTGTGGCATCTGCGGGTGGGAAAGAGAAGATAAGTTGTGTATCATCAGCATAGCAGTGGTAAGAGAACCCATGTGAGGAAATAACTTCACCAAGAGAGTGAGTATTCAGGGAGAAAAGAAGAGGACCAAGTACTGAGCCTTGTGGGACGCCAGTGGAGAGTCTGCGTGGAGTAGATGTCACTCCCCTCCATGTTACCTGATATGAGCGTCCTTCCAGGTAGGAAGCGAACCATTCCCAAGCTGATCCGCATATCCCGAGACTCCTGAGGGTGGCTAAGAGAGTCTTATGGTTGACCGTATCAAACGCTGCTGAAAGGTCAAGGAGGATAAGGACAGATGAGAGATTGGCTGATCTAGCAGCATGTAGTTTCTCAGAGACATCTAAAAGGGCTGTCTCTGTGGAATGAGCTGCTTTAAAGCCAGACTGGTTGGGGTCTTGGAGGTTGTTCTGTGAGAGATAGACAGACAGTTGATTAAAGACAATGCGTTCAAGAATTTTTGAAAGAAACGAGAGAAGTGATACCGGTCTGTAGTTACTGATGTCTGATGGATCCAGAGCAGGTTTCTTCAGGATGGGAATAACCCTTGCTCTCTTGAAGGTAGTTGGTACCTGACCAGATGCTATGGATCTATTGGTGATAGTTGTAATGAAGGGCAGAAGGTCTTGCGAGATGGTCTGCAGCAAAGTGGAAGGGAGTGGATCCAATGGGCAGGTGGTAGGATTGCAAGACTGGATGAGTTTTAGAATCTCTTCTGCTGTTACAGTTGAGAAATGTGACAACAAAGGTGTAGGGGAGTCCATACTCTGAGATGTAAGTGCAGTCGGGGCTGAAGTGAAGGTCCGGCAGATTTCCTCAATCTTCTCCTGGTAGAAAGAAGCAAAGTCTTCTGCAGTCAGGGAGGATGAAGAAGGTGGAGCCGGGGGGTTGAGCAGAGAAGAGATGATGTTGTGGAATTTCCGAGGGTCATGTGAGGAAGCTTCAAGCTTTTCCTTGTAGAAGGAAGTCTTGGCAGAAGTCACATCTGAGGAGAACTTGGCCATGAGTGTTCGGTAAGAATCAAGATCTGCATCAAGTTGTGATTTCTTCCACTTTCTCTCTGATGATCTTAGCTCTCTTCGATTGTTGCGCAGCACATCTGAAAGCCAAGGAGCAGAACAAGAAGTTTTCTTGGGTTTAGTGGACATAGGGCAGAGGAAGTCCATAGTTGAGGAAAGAGATGAGAGGAAAGTATCTGTGGCCGAGTCCAAGGGCAGTGAGGAAAAAGACTCAGGATCAGGAAGGGAAGAAAGAGTGCCAGAAGCTACAGAAGAAGGGGAGACAGAGTAAAGGTTGCGGCGGGTTAGAGCGAGGGGGTGAGAGGTAGTTTTAGGTAGGGTAGGGAGAGTGATGGTAAAGGATACCAGGTGATGATCAGAGACGTGTAGTGGGGTAGCAGTCACGTCTGTAGCTGGAGAAGGACGGGTGAAAACCAGGTCCAGCACATTGCCTCCTTTGTGTGTGGGGATGTAGCTGTTGAGTGTGAGTGTGAATGAGTCAAGAAGAGACAGGAGGGAAGAAGAATGTA
>NC_083461.1:3190570-3198070 GCF_030014155.1 Tachysurus vachellii
TGTGTATACGTGTGTGTGTGTGTGTGTATACGTGTGTGTGTGTGTGTGTGTATACGTGTGTGTGTGTGTGTGTATACGTGTGTGTGTGTGTGTATACGTGTGTGTGTATATAAGTGTGAGTGTGTGTTGTAGTGATTTAGCTGTGCCTCATTGAGATTTGAGGTGTATTGTGCAGGTCTGCACTAAATCTCTGATAAAGAAATAAACCAACACAAAGCTTGTTATCAGATCCATCACAACACCTGAACATTCTCAGGTGTTCCCTTAAACCTTTCATTTGTCTTCTCTCTACAACCTGTTTCTCTGTTAGGATGCCAGGAACCCATAAATTATCTCTCAAGAACTTTCCTGAATCTTTAAATCTAATACAGCAGGAAATGTTTGTTTTAGATCAGATTCATAGGTTTTATGACGTTAGACTAAAGACAGTGATTTATAAACTATGAGAGGAAAGTGCTGCTGAACTCGAGCTCATGTTTAGTGTGTTTAGAGGTGTAATGAGACCTCACATCATGCTCACTACTTGTCTCGTCTTGCCAAGGGTGCTCGAGGACAGGGAGAGAAGGATGTGTGAGACACACACACACACACACACACACACACACACACACACAAGTGTGTAGCACGTAACTCGACTCCAGTTTCTATAAACAGCCACTTGCATCAGTTGAGCAGTGATGATGTTTGTCTCTTATGGTGCAGCGCTGAAACTGACCTCTATCAGTGTGTAGCGTCCTTCATCCTCACCGCTTCTTAACTAGTGACTGTGTGTGTGTTTGTCTGTCTGTCCGTCAAGGAATTTCAATGTGTCAATGTGACAAAAGATTTCTTTTGGGCGGAGTTTTGTCTCACTTCCACTTTCATCCTTTAATATTGCGTTTTTTTTTTTTTTAGCTGCTTGTTATCCTGGTTCTTATCAGCCTTATCCTTATGTTTCTCGTGTGTCATTTCATTCTGAGGAGGAATCTGATTACGCTGCGTGGTCGATGTCGAGCTCTTCCTAAGTGGTGGTGGTGGTGGGGGTGGGGGGTGTTCATCTAATATGGACTCTTTTTTTAGATGATTACTCCTCACACTGTACAAGATCACGCTGAATCACAACACAGCTCAGCTCTTCTTCTTCTTCTTCTTCTTCTTCTTCTTTCGGCTTTTCCCTTCAGGGGTCTCCACAGCGAATCATCTTTCTCCACCTAACCCTATCTTCTGCATCCTCAACACTTGCACCCACTAGCTTCATATCCTCATTAATTACATCCATATACCTCCTCTTTGGCCTTCCTCTTTGCCTCCTGCCTGGCAGCTCCATGTCCAACATTCTCCTACCAATATACTCACTCTCACTCCTCTGAACATGTCCAAACCATCTTAATCTGTCCTCCCTAACTTTGTCCCCCAAACGTCCAACATGGGCTGTCCATCTGATGTACTCGTTCCTAATCCTGTCCAATCTTGTCACTCCCAAAGAGAACCTCGACATCTTCAGCTCAGCTCATCAGCTAATAACCAGCTCTCTGTGCTGAAGTGAACGTTACAGGAGTTCAATGTGCAGTTCAGGACGTTAGTGAGGATCCTTCAGGAGTTGACGTCACGTCCAACACCGTCATCAGCGACACCACCTTAAGATATAGTATGCGTTTAAAAACCCGAAGCAGCCAGAACTGCAACCAGACGCTGTGTATAGTGTGCTAAAAGTCTGACTCGGTATTGTGAAGAGATTTCCACCTGATGGTTGTGCAGGAGTCTTTCATTCACGTACGCTTGTGTTGAGTTCGAGTCAGGACGTTCGGGAAGGTTCACGTTATCGAACGTTCGACTGAAAAAAAAAACCAATGCGTGCCATACTGCCTCACCACCACTATTACCACTACCACCACCGTGCTTCACTCGGGTATAAAACTCTGTAATGTTACACTTTTGTTTTTGTTTTTTTGTCCACATAACCGTATTTTTCAAGAAATTCAGGGCAAAAATAATAATAATAAATGCAAGGGCTGATGACACGGCAAGAAAAAGCACACCGACGACTAGAGGTGGTTGAGGTAGAGGGAGGTCTTTAGCCTTCAAATCACCCTCTGAAATACTTCAGCGTTTTTGTGCTTTTCTTGCTGTACAGTGATGCCTCGAGATACGAGTGTAATTAGTTTCGTGACTTTGCTCGTATCTCAAATTGCTCGTATCTCAAAACAATTTTCCCCGTTTAAATGAATTGAATGCCCTGAGATGGGTTGGCACTTGATGCCCGATGACACCTGAGATAGGCACAGGCTCCCCGTGACCCGAGGTAGTTCGGATAAGCGGTAGAAGATGAATGAATGAATGAATGAATGAATGAATTGAAATCCCATCAATCCGTTCCAGCTCGCAAAATTCCACTCCAGTTGTTTTGTTTGTGTGTGTTGAATATGAAAAATGTACAGTACCTGTATTTGGGCACTTGACAAATAGAGGTGAAACAGTATTTTTCTTTTCTATGTGACAAACAAAATAAATATTTTTCAAACAAAATATATGAAATTTTGAAAAGAAAAAAAATATTTTTGAAAAAAATATGAAAAGTTGGTGTCACTGTTACTGTTTTATAGAATTTCCCCTTCTTTATGCTATTTTCTAAGCCTTTTTCACAGCAACAGACGTAAAATGTCCTGCGGTGTGACACCACACTACAGTAAAGAGAAAATATACAGATATTACTGATTTCAACTGCAAATCACATATGTTAAAGTTTAAGAAGCCTTTTCTAAAAATCATCATTGAAATTCAACATAGTTATTTTTCACAACTGTTTTTCAGTTCCACTCTTTACTTGCACCTTCTTTTCTCACTCACTCGCATAGAAATATTTCGTAAAATGAGAGTCTTACTGCGGGGGGGCACGGTCGCTTAGTGGTTAGCACGTTCGCCTCACACCTCCAGGGTCGGGGTTCGATTCCCGCCTCCACCTTGTGTGTGTGGAGTTTTCATGTTCTCCCCGTGCCTCGGGGGTTTCCTCCGGGTACTCCAGTTTCCTCCCCGGCCCAAAGACATGCATGGTAGGTTGATTGGCAACTCTGGAAAATTGTCCGTAGTGTGTGATTGTGTGAGTGAATGAGAGTGTGTGTGTGCCCTGTGATGGGTTGGCACTCCGTCCAGGGTGTATCCTGCCTTGATGCCCGATGACGCCTGAGATAGGCACAGGCTCCCCGTGACCCGAGGTAGTTTGGATAAGTGGTAGAAGATGAGTGAATGAATGAGAGTCTTACTGCACTGTTTATTTTTTTGTGATGGTTAATTTATGCAGTGCTTTGAAAGCTACATCATGATAAAAATCGAATTAACTTAATTAAGGCATTTCGTTGCATTTAAAGTGATGTCACACCACGTGACTTCCATGTCACGCCGCAGGACGGCATTTATGTTACAAAATTTAGCTTTATTGTTTAAATATAGCTATATTGTTTTTGTATGTAAAAACCGTTTTTTTATTAAGTTAATATTTGTAAAATGATGCCAAAGCTCTTATGAATTATTCCAAATGTTGCTGGTTTATTTTATAGCTGTTTATATTTCATGTCTCATTTATGTTACAGTCACACTGCAGGACATTTGGCATAAAAGCCTTTAAATAAACAGGAACAAAAAATATTTTTTCATCCAAAAAGTAAAACTACAACATAAAATACAGTAATTTTCTTCATTTACGTATGATTTTTGTAAGAAAAAACACATTTTAATGAGTATTTACACTGTTACGTTAAAATCATGTCACGTCAACCACCCATATATAAATGACAAATATTGTATAAAAACATACAGTAATAAAAGAGAATGTTAAAAAAATAATCTGGTTTTACTTTGCGGAGGTTGAGGGAGGAGTAAACAGGAGGAGGAGTTAGGAGGAATTACACTTTCACTTTCGTTCACTTACTCGCAGTCTTAATGCTACTTTACACTTAAATGGAACTTAACTAAACTTCACTAAAATTAACGAACGTAACTGAAATTCTCTTAACTGAACTGAACTTAATTGCTACAATTTCTGTTTTCTTTACATTAATTTTGCTTAATTTTCTTCATCGCTTTTCTCTTCACTTGTTTGTGCCTTTTTTGTCACTCTTTCCTCACTAACATCTGCTGGTAGTTTTAATAAAAACCTGTCCGGTCGGCATATCAGATGTGGTGTAGTCGCACAAGTTAAAATTTTTTAACGGATTCGAAAATTACGGATCCGCAGATGGTCGGCACCTCACGCAGCGCCTTTGCGACTCTCCGTAGGAAATGAATGACTTCCTGTTTATCGGCTGTCGTTTGTCGTGTGCAGTGTGAAGGCGGCTTTAACCGAGTGTGACGCGGGAAGCTGAGGCGGGGAAACAGAGCACACGTGGTTGTTGGGGATCTTTGTTTCGGCGGCGGCGGTTCGGATGCTCGTATCTCACAAATTTGCTCATATCTCAAGGCAAAAATTTGGTCGAATCACAGCTCGTATCTCAAAAAATTCGTATGTCAATGCACTCGTATCTCGAGGCATCACTGTAATTCCTCCCAAAGGAGGCACTTGTGTTACTGACTCTGGACATGTGTTAGTGACTGTGGGATGTGCTAGCCTAGTGGTTAAGGTGTTGGGTTACCAAGCGGAAGGGTGTGAGTTCGATTCCAACATCCACCAAGCTGCCACTGCTGGGCCCCTGAGCAAGGCCCTTAACCCTCAATTGCTCAGTTGTATGAAAGAGATAAAATATAAGTCGCTCTGGATATAAGGGCGTCTGCTAAATGCTGTAAATGTCAAGGGCATCTGCCAGATGGCATGAATGATCAATACTTAGAATAAACACATAGACCACATAGGGAAATGCTGAGGGATGAGAGATGGTTACAGGGCGTTAAAATCAGGATGATGAACAAAATAATACTCAAGACGCTAAAGATTATTTGGAAACGGGACCGAGATGACCCACGATGGGCCCCCGGGGACAAACCAACACAGCCACCATACAGAGCCCACACTTAAGCCCTCCCTCACTGAGAAATGAAGTACTCAGAAATGCGAAGTAATTGTGATTCACAGATTGATGAGATAATAATAAATAATAAATACACAGGATGTAATTCAATAATGACACAGAAGGGATTAATACCATGAATGATAATTAGAGTGATCGAGTAATAAATTTATAAGTAAATATGCAGGATAAGCAGCCAGGTCCATGAACACACTCTTTACACCTGAACAGCAGCAGAACGTTACGGCGCTGGTTATACGGCACGGTTTAAGAAGTTGTAGAGACTCTGTGTGAACTCTGTAAACTGAGGTGAACTAAAGGGTCACAAATATCATCATCGTGCTCTAACGATTTGGGTTCATTTTAACGTCGGAGTTAAACCATGCAGTTAAGCGCTGAACTTTGCCATGCGGGTCATCTGTTTAACGGGCAGTTCTACAAAAGTGCTGCTTCTTTCATGCCCCCACACACACACACACACACACACACACACACACACACACACACACACTCTAGATAAAGAGTATGGCCCAGTCTTGCCCTGTTGCTAAAATACAGAGGCTGTTAATAAATAATGTCTTTTCTTCCTCTATGTAAGGAAACAATGAGCTCGTTCATGCTCACAGAGTTTACTGTAACCTTTCTCACAAGCCTCTGCAGAAAAGGCTTCACTGCTCCGGCTTCTGAATCCATGCCAAATTCAAATAAGCGTGAATAGTTAAGCGTGGAGCTGCCCCTCCTTCTCCTCCCTCCTCCCTCCGGCGTCTCTGTCTCTCGGACATGATTTACAGTAGGGCCTCTTGTCCTCTTGGTTCTGTATCTAATTCGTTGAGTAGTTTGTATGGCGGGATTGTTTCAGCTTTTCTTTAAACTGGAGGAGGATCTGAACGCTTCCACTGCGGACGTTTCTCACTGTAACTTCACAGTTTGTGTTCAGCTACAGTCCGAAGAGGTGAAGGAAGCTCCAGGGAGGTCACGCCGGTGCCATGACCCGGGGGTGTGAGAGGCGGGTGAAGGGGTTTGACCGCATAAACGCTGCTTTGACTGGGAAAGTACAGAACCCACACCGTCTCCGTTAAATTTCCATAATTTCTCGGCAAGATTCTCTCTCTCTCACTCTCTCATCTTCTACCGCTTATCCGAACTACCTCAGGTCACAGGGAGCCTGTGCCTATCTCAGGCGTCATCGGGCATCAAGGCAGGATACACCCTGGACGGAGTGCCAACCCATCGCAGGGCACACACACACACTCTCATTCACTCACGCACTCACACACTACGGACAATTTTCCAGAGATGCCAATCAACCTACCATGCATGTCTTTGGACCGGGGGAGGAAACCGGAGTACCCGGAGGAAACCCCCGAAGGCACGGGGAGAACATGCAAACTCCACACACACAAGGTGGAGGCGGGAATCAAACCCCAACCCTGGAGGTGTGAGGCGAACGTGCTAAACACTAAGCCACTCGGCGAGATTCTGACCCTCTTTAATGTATTTCAATGTGCTGCTGGATTCTGATTGGTTGGTAGGTGTTCGGTAGTCTGGTGAGGCCAAAACTTGTTTATAGCTACTACAACGTAAGCGAGGACGTCAGGAAGGAAGATCCACAACATTTAAATGTCACAATAAACAGATGAAGTATGAAGTATAAAGACATTTGTATAATTATTTTAAACTCTGGATGGTCACAGGGACTTCATCACACCACCCTGTGTTTATTTTCAGAGCTAAGAATCTTAGCGAGTGGATTAGCATTAAGACGCTCTGGTAATCTTCAGGTTGCTAATTATATCCACTTCTCTGTCCTGTGGATCTTTTTAAGAATATTCATTGAGATGTTTTCTAGTTTTGTTCCCCGTGAATATCATCTGGCACAATGATGATTAGTTCTAGTCCTGGGAATAAGAGAGTTCGCCCCCTTCAGTGTAACAGTACGACCCTCATCGCCTTCTATAAACAACCATCTAACCTCAGATTACACAAAAAACGAACAAATAAAAAAACACACACCAAATAAGAAAAGATACACAACCTTTCAATCCATATCGTCTAGAGACTGTGCTTTGATTCTCTCCACATCTTTACAGAAGGGGCACCAATAATGTGAGTGCGAGAGTAAACCTGTGCGAGAGTAAACCTGTGCGAGAGTAAACCTGTGCGAGAGTAAACCTGTGCGAGTGTGTGTGTGTGTGTGTGTGTGTGTGTGTGTGTGTGTGGTTCCACTTCAGCACCTCATCCTGCTCCCTCTTATAAATGGGTCAGATGATTCACATTACAAGAAAAGGGTTTTTTTCCTTTCTTTTCTTTCCGTCCGTCCGTGTGTGTCCGTCCGTCCGTCCGTCCGTGTGTGTGTGTGTGTGTGTGTCCGTGTGTGTGTGTGTGTACGTCCGTCCGTGTGTGTGTGTGTCCGTCCGTCCGTGTGTGTGCACGTGTGTGTCTAAAGCATAAAACTTTAAAGGTAAATGAGGTTTCATAGTTCAGAACAGTGTTGAACTTCAAGTCAAGGTTTTAGGATTTTAGG